>NW_021222212.1:0-11059 GCF_002162155.2 Triticum dicoccoides
AAACATGCGAAACAAGGTCGAGTACCACGCGGGGGAGGAGTAGGAGGCGGGCGAGGTGGAGGCGGATGAGAAGGGGGAGTAGGTGGGGGAGTAGGGGGCGAGGAGGGGGAGTAGGGGGACGAGGAGGGGGGTAGGAGGGGGGTTAGGGGGACAAGGATGGGGAGTAGGTGAGGCAGGAGGAGGAGGCGGACGAGGAGTACGTAAAGCATCCCGGAGTAGAGCACCTATTTCTTCTCTTGTACCCTCTAATGCAGTGCTTCGCCATGTTTAGGAGGAGGAAACAGAGGATTGGGATGAGGCGAGTGAGGAGGAGGATGAGGAAGATTTTGCGGAGGAGGTGGTGGAGGACGACACCACCGAGAGGAGGCTAGTTGTTCGTCAGGTTTCTGAGGGTGGGGATGGACCCTCACGGGTGATAGAGCACCACGAGGTGAGCGGCTCGCAACCGAGAAGTTCGACTATCAGCACTACTTCCAAAGGGAAAGTGTGGTCCTTCAAAGCTCCCAAGACGTCCATATGTGCATAGAGACGTGTTGATTAAACCAATGGGAGAGAAGTAAGTGGTTATCTCGACTCATCCCATATAAATTGTACCTTTTGTCATTTCCTCACATATAATATGACTTAACTCTTCCTCATGCAGAAGCTTAGTAAAAGGTGGTGAGAGGCGTCTGCCATGGTTGCCGAGTGGCATCATTGGGGGTCTTTGTAGGTTAAATTATGCTGGACTAGTCACTTTGCCGAATGGTATCATTGAGCCAGCTTGGTCATGGGATCACTACAAACTTGCACCAGATTTCCTGGATATGCGTCAGAGGGTTTATGATAAAAGAGTCGTGCGAGGGGTCAACGATTTCTATGTAAGTCCTTTCAAACACCAAAATGTCAATACCATAAGGTTTAAATTTGCCATAGTCATGATTTAACCCTTGTCACATGCATGCGTGTTTGTAGGATTTTTATACATGCGTTGAGGGTCAGAAGGATCGTGCAAATGTGGTGGTTGAGAATATTGCCAAGAAACTAGTCCACGACATGCACTATGAGGAGCGCGTCCGGTTAGTGGTCAAGTATCACGCGGACTATCTCAACCACAAGATTACTAAACAGGAGGCTCGAGGGAAGCATCTTTCACGGGACAATTACTTCAAGGAAAGTGACGATGGATGCTTGCTATTCCCTACATTACCGCAAAATTAGAATCCTTACTAAGATGTATTTGTTTAATTTACAGGTGATTCCTCAGTGGTGCACTGACAAACGTCTGTGCTGGGAGAAGATCGTCGAATGGTGGACAGATCCAGGGTGGCAGGATGAACCCAAAGCAATATCTCAACGGTGTAAGTTGATGGGTTGTCCAGGACACCGTCAAGGCAACCTCACCATCCCAGGTGTTGTCTCAAAACATGTAGGCAACCACATCCTTTTCTTTTCGTCATGTTCTCTTTCATTTGTGAGCATACCCTTGATTGTTTGGATCGCTTTCTTTTGCAGAAAGAAGACACTGGCAAGGATATCACTTACTTCGAGGCATGGACCATCAAACATACCAAAGACGACAAGGAGAAGGACACTCTCCACCCAGAGAGCGACTGGATCAGCTCTAAAGTCCGGTCAGATGGAGAGAACTACACAAAAAAATTGAAGGAGCCGTACGGGCCTGACGCTAATCCTCACGTGCTACCATTTTTCCCTCTTGTGGCCATTGCCGCGGCAGGCGGTAGACCCAATGGCCGGATGGCGGTTCACCTTGATTCTGTCATAACCTCCTCCCTTCCGAGAGTCAACACGCACTATGCTATGAGTACTGGCTCTACTCCTACCATAGACATCTCGTACCACATTCTGTGAGCATTATTGAGGATATTTAGGCCAGGGCTTCTTCATTGATCCTTCATGGTCCTGCATATTTGCATTTCAACATGAATGACATTTACATTGCCATATTGTAGACTCGACTGATTGACACCGAGAAAGAACAAGATGAAAATCGGGCCAAGCTGAAGGCACAAGATGATCTAGTGAAGTCTTTACAACATATGGTGGCCAATATTTATTCCATGCAAGGCCAACCAATGCCAGAGATGCCACGGACGCCAGAGTGGAACATTGTGAGTTTCATTCAAACTATTTCTATCACCATTTTTGGCATTACCATATGCAATCATCTCACTATTGGGTCAATCCATCACAGCTCAACCCATCACAAGGGTCGAACAATGTTCTGGTAGTTCCACCTCAAGTTGGTGGAGTTGTGGCAGCGAACGGAATGACGCCTTCTAATGTTGATGATATCACTGCGATCTCCAAAATCGCGTGAACTTCATGTTATGTTCTTGTCGGTGGAAACGACACCTATGGGATCAACCGGGATCCCTACTAAGGATGCGGGGCGCGGGGTTGAGAGGAGAGCGGGATCGGAGGCCAACTCAGAGCACACGGGTAGTTTACCTAGGTTCGGACCGCGATGTGCGTAATACCCTACTCCTGCTTAGTGTATCTATTTGAGTGCTCTTGCTGTTCTTGAGCTAGCTACAACGAGTCACTTGCTCGGGGGTCCCAATCCCTCTCTAGTATGCCTCGGGCCTTTTATAGGAAAGGGGATCGCTACAGTGGCATACAGGAGGTGGCATCAGGGTACTGTGGTTAGGCTTATCGCTAGCCATATGGGACAAGGCGCATTTAATGCGAACCCTGTCCCGTCCATCGCTGCTCCACCCTGCTTCAACACGCGTCCGAGATAGCGGGGCACGTGGTGCCATGTAAGCTAGCAGGCAATTGAGGTGGTGCGGTGGAGAAGTCTTCACGAAGATTTGCATGCCACCACGTAGACGTTGCGGAGTTGGCCTAGAAGCCTCCTGTTGACACCCAGGTGCCTGCCTAGCTGGTGGGCTGGTAGTTGCATGGGGAGCAGTGGCGGGATCATGGCAGGTGTGGGCCTGGCTGCGGCCTCGCAGGTGTCCTTGGCAAGGGACTTGCCGGGGCCCCGGCAAGGGTCTTGCCGTGGCGTCATAGTTGTCCCCGGCAAGGGTGTTGCCGGAGGTCTCGTGGGTTTCCTTGGCAAGGATCTTGCCAAGGATCGTCGTCTTCCATTCTTTGTCTTCACAAGGATCCGCATGCCACCACAGAAGTGCATCATGAGCCCTGGTTCCAATGAAGTTGGGAAACTTTGGGCTCAAGGGTGGCGCGTCCCGTTGGCGTGGGCCTGGGCAAGTTGCCCCGGCAAGGCTCTTGTCGGGGCTGCGGAAGCTACCCCAGCAAGGCTCTTGCCGGTGAGAATCGCCTTGCCCTCTTGGTCTTTTGGTCTTGACGTTGCATCGACTGTTCTGCGGCTCCGGCCCTTCCCCGTGCTCTGCTTAGTGTGGTCGTGGCCGCGTGGCTCCAACTGCCTATGCACTTTGTAAGGGGTACAAAGTAATGCCCCTACTTTTAGTACACCGACAGGAGCCCCCGGGCCTGGGCCACTCATAAGCGCCAGACGTTGTTGGGCTAGGCCCAAAACGGTGCGCGGGCAAGCGGGGGAGATTTTTACCGCGGTAACTTTTTGTCTGTTGCGCTTCCCCATGAGCCGTGTTGAGTGTGCGATGCGGAGGTCGTGCGTGACGTGCGGGTCATGCACGGAGCAGCTGCTGCATGCATGCGTCACATCGCAGTTAATGGGAAGGGAATCGGCCCGCACCTTCCCCATAAAAAGGAATAACCGTGAGCACACCGCCCTTTTTGCCCACCTGCGCTCTTCCCAATCTTGGAATCGCCGTTCCGCACTGCTTCTTCCTCAAGCTTCCGCACTTGCTTGCCGCCGCCGTGCCTCCGCCATTCCTGACTCCTCGCCCCTTTTCCACCCACCATGGCGCCCAAATCCAACAAGGGGAAAGGAGCAACCAAGGACGTGAAGGAGAAGGAGCGCCGGAAAGCCGAGGCGGTAGTGCGGCGGACGCAGTTCGCCTACTTCTCTCCATCATCAATCGACGTCTTCGAGCTCAGGGACTACTTCAAGCCGTTGTGGGGGACATCAACGACTGGGCACCCTGCCACCCGCGCCCTTCCCGCTGATTGCAACGATATCGTCTCAGAACGGTATCCATTCTTTGTCGATTTCTTCTTCTGCGGGCTCTGTCACCCCTTTTTTGATTTCTTCAACGATGTTATGCGTACTTTTGGCTTTCATCTGTTGGATCTTACGCCGAATGTCGTGGCGGGCTTGGCGCTTTTTGCCCATCTTTGTGAGGGCTTCACCGGGGTGTTCCCCAACATGGCGCTCTTCTGCCACTACTTCTATCCCCGCGTCCAGCCTGGGGGCGCCCTTTCTGGGAGCATTGCCTGGATGCCGATGGCCCAGGAGAAGGGTGCGTACCCGGATGGTGCCTCGAGGGAGAGGTGGGAAGAGTGGCGGGGCCGGTGGTGCTGGATTGTGGATAAGGATGCACCAGATTTCTGCCAGGGCGTTCGCCGGGAGCCGCTGATCCTTAACCCGGCTTGGGGCAACCTCGATGCCGATGATGCGAAGCTCTCGACCGCCACCACCAGGATCCGCCGCCTCACCGAGGCCGGGCTCACCCTTAAGATGATTGGGGCGGATTTCATCTGCCGCTGAATCGCCCCGCTGCATAACAAGGGGAGGCCAGCCTGGTATTATCAGAACGCGGCGGACATCATGAGGCTCCGCCCCGGCCCGCATCAGAACCTAACGGTGTTGGGGCACGCTTGGTATTGCTAGAGGATCTTCTAGATTGATGTGTTCGACGACGGCAGGGTGGAGCGGACCGGCAGGGCCGCCAAGTCCGGCAAGACCGTCAAGGGGTCCTTATTTGGGCTGCCACCGAGGGTGGTCCCACTGAGCAACAACACCCGCCAATCTGACATCCTTGCCATGATGCCGGACTTCAACGCGCATGGCCTTGTGCCGGGCTGGGCCGAGGCCCCGGCACACGTGGTGCAGAAATTCTTCGACACTCTGGTGGAGGAGTTCGACAACGAGGAGCCGAAGCTCATCCGAGACACCACCCAAGAGGAGCTGGACTACATCGCCTCCAAGGTGGCGGAGACGGATCTTATTAAGGCGGCCGGCAGCGCCGGCGGCATGGGAGACGCGACTGTCGTGGCTGCAGAGGAGGAGGAGTTTGCCTAGTGGGAGAAGTCTACCAAGGAAGCGGGCGGCGTCAGCACCGACGGCCCCCTTCTTGAAGACGTGGTCGAGGAGTCGTCCGAGGGGGAGGCCAAAGCTGATGACCCCCCAGCAATGAAGAAAGGACGCACCCTGCGCTGGGCCAGCTCTGGCGAGCCAGTCCGACGCGGTAGGGGCGAACCGCGGCAAGTGGTGCCGGGGGAACCGTGCGCGTGACGAGGGCCGCGGAGGCAAAGAAGAAAGCCGCGGTGGTGAAGAAGAAGGCGACTGCCTCTTCTTCATCCAAACGCTACCGAACTCCATCGCCTCCCCCTCCTCCCACAAGCAGCGACACGAGGGTCGCCTTCGACTTCTCATCCCTCAGCCCAAGGAGGAAGAGGAAGGCAACAGATCAGGAGGCGAAGGACGAGTAAACATCCCCCCCATCACTCTTGTCTTTCCCCGGCGTGTCGCTTATCTTGACTTGTCATTGTCTTGGAAGGGACGTAGAGACATTGGCCCAGTAAGCGGCAAAGAGGGCTAAAGCCTCAGCGAGCAGACATCCCCCGACGGGCACCCCAAGGGCACCGCTGGTGGTGGTGAGAAGCTCGCGGTGTAGCCCCCGGCTCAGTCCCCAGTGTAAGTTCACCACCCATTCTTTGCCATGTGCGTCGGGGTATGATTTCCTTGGTATTGACCTTGCCGAGAGTTGTAGTAGACAGGCAGCAGGAGGAGGAGTCGCTAGAGGCCACTCCCACCACGCCGCCCCCATCAACCACGCCGACATGAGGGGCGTCCCCGACAAGGGCGCCAGATACTGTGCCCACGCGCATGGAGGAGGAGGTAGACCTGGGTGCTGGCGGCTTCGCCCCGGCAACAGATATTGGCGGGGAGGAGGCCACTTCTTCTCCGCCCGGCACTGGTGAGACCATGCACCCCTTGCCTTTGTTTGTCTCTTCTTCTCTTTTTTTCTTCCTTTTTTGGTTTGGCTCTGCCTCATACTCCATACTGGTATCTAGGCGTTCCCTCAGTGGACCAGGGGACCACCGACACCACCATCGAGGAAATCACCAAGGATGCGGAGGCCGAGGCCACCAATATCGCCACCGAGGAAGCCACCAAGGATGCCGAGGAGGCTGTCGCGGGGTCTGTCGGGGAGTCCGGCAAGGCCACCAACGAGGAGGCCAGCAAGGGGCCTGTCGGGGACATCTGCAGGGGTGGCGCTACTGAGGAGGAGGCCGGCAAGGCCGCTGCCAAGGAGGAGGTGGTCGATGATCAACCCTCCTCCTCTGCAGCGTTCGTCTCAGGAAGATACTTGAAGGTGGGCGACAACTTGTTCGTCCGCCTTCCAGGGACGGCGAGCACCGGAGCGCCCGCCGAGGGAGAAGTTTTTGAGGACGAGGTGCTTGCCACCGCCGGCCTTGAGGTTGTTGACGAGCCGAGCACCAGTGGCGGCTCCCAAGAGGAGCGTCTACTCCCGACCATGTGTTCCAGCTTCAACAAACTCCAGGCACTCCACCACGCTCGCCTGGACTAGGTGAGGACCAAAGAGGCGGTGGTGAACAAGACGGAGGCCGACCTCGAGGAACATGTCGCCGAGGCGCATGCCTAGTTCCGCTAGGACCATGAGGAGCTGAGGGCCGCCCAGGAGCAGCTGGCTGAGCTCAAACAGGAGCTCATCTTCAAGCAGTCCGACATCAAGAAGGCCCAGGAGATGGCGAAGGCCCAGGCCGACAAGGTTGAGGCCATCTGGCGCCAACACGAGGCCGCGCTGAACTCCCAGGAGGATGATCTTGCCGCGCACGAGGTGGCTCTTGCCACCAAGCTTCATGACAGGCACAAAGGATGATCTTGCCGCGCATGAGGAGGTTGAGAAGCTTGCCGCGGAGCGGACCCGAGATCTGGAGAATAGGCACAAAGAAACACTCGATGCTCAAGCTCTGGCCCACGGCGACAAGGTGAAGGAACTGGAGGCAGAGCGGGACGGCCTGAAGGACCGAATCTTGGAGTTGTCCTCAGAAAAGAACACGCTCAACGAGGCTCTGGTGGAGGCGCACGCTGCGGTCCTCAACAAAGCTCAACTGCTCTCCACCGCCAATGACACTATCAAGGACTTAAAACTTAAGCTGGAAGGCCTTGAGGGGGCACTCGAGGAGGCCAAAACCCGGGAAGGGGCCCTGACCCATTGCCTGGCGGAGGACACGCAGCTCCGAGCAAATGAGGCCACCAATATCAAAGATCAGGTTGATGGCGAGAAGCGCTAGATTAGTCGCCTTGCCGCCATTGCCAAAAGAATCACCGACCAATTGGCCAACATGAAGATGTCGGACGTGAAGTACGTCCCGGAATCAAATCTGAGCCCCAACGCCAGTCTGACCATATTATTTGGGAGTGTCCTGAGGGCTCTGGAGCGGCTTCCAATCGGGCAAGCTCCTTGGCCGATGAGGCCCAGATGCTTTGCCGAGGCGCCATGACCAAGGTCCTCACCAAGCTGGCATACTGGAACACCAGCCTAGACTTCGACACCACGTTGGATAGCTTGCCGGACGACACGGACCTCACAGTGCTTGAGGAGCGCACCGAGCCCATCATCAGCCGCGTCGGCGGAATTCAGAGGCTGGAGGGCCAGCGCCTAGACTAGACGCCCCGTTCCTTGTCGCCACTGCGGGTTCATGACCAAGACAATTTCTATCTTTAGTTAGAACCGCAACAAAAATTGATGTAATATATACTCTGTAGTACTTTTGATATAATGCATGTTATTTCCCTATTCAATCTCCCTCTGTATGTCCACCCTACGTTTATTGGGTAGGCTTGCCGGTGCGTAAACCCAAACCACTATGCTCTAAAGGATGGATCCTTTAGTGGCCGGTAGGGTGTGCTTGCTGCCGTGCGAACCACCTTTCCGTTCTCAGTGCGGCCGCCCGAACTGCCGAGCAGACTCAAGACAGAGCGAGAGCATTGCTAATAGCGGAAGGCCACCCTGCCGTTGTCGACCCAGCTGCTCGATCTGTTGAGCGGACTCGAAACAGACCAAGGGCATTGCCAATAATGGAAAGGCCCCACTGCGTGCATGTTTTTCGTACAGGGGAGAAGATCTCCGAGGGGAATAACCATATAAACGAAGAACTCAAAGTGTTGTGCAACTTATCTTCTCTGTTGCCGCGGGCGTTCGCCGCCCCTGTTGACGACGTTGCTCATCTGGTCATCTCCTTCCTTGGAAGCCATGTCGACGAAAGGCTACTGAACTAACTCCCGAACCAGATTCTCTCAACAAGCTCCCCTACCTGGCGCGCCAAAGATGTCGGTGGAAATGACACCAATGGGATCAACTGGGATCCCAACTATGGTTGCGGGGCGCGGGGTTGAGAGCAGAGCGGGATCGGATGCCAATTCAGAGCACACGGGTCGTTTACCCAGGTTCGGGCCGCGACGTGCATAATACCCTACTCCTACTTAGTGTATCTATTTGAGTGTTCTTGCTGTTCTTGAGCTAGCTACAACGAGTCACTTGCTCGGGGGGTCCCAATCCCTCTCAAGTATGCCTCGGGCCTCCTTTTATAGGAAAGGGGATCGCCACAATGCCATACAGGAGGTGGCATCGGGGTACTGTGATTAGGCTTCACGAAGATTTGCATGCCACCATGTAGGCGTTGCTGAGTTGGCCTAGAAGCCCCCTGTTGACATGCAGGTGCCTGCCTAGCTGGTGGGCTGGCAGCTGCATGGGGAGTGGTGGCGGGATCATGGCAGGTGTGGGCTTGGCTGCGGCCTCGCAGGTGTCCTCGGCAAGGGCCTTGCTGGGGCCCTGACAAGGGTCTTGCCGTGGCGTCATAGTCGTCTTTGGCAAGGGTGTTGCCGGAGGTCTCATGGGTTTCCTTAGCAAGGATCTTGCCAAGGATCGTCGTCTTCCATTCTTTGCCTTCACAAGGATCTGCATGCCACCATAGATGTGCCTCACGAGCCCTGGTTCCAATGAATTTGGGAAACTTTGTGCTCAAGGGTGGCGCGTCCCGCTGGCGCGGGGCTGGGCAAGTTGCCCCGGCAAGGCTCTTGCCGGGGAGAATCGCCTTGCCCTCTCGGTCTTCTGGTCTGGGTGTTGCGTCAACTATTCTGCGGCTCCGACCCTTCCCCGCACCCTGCTTAGTGTGGTCATGGCCGCGCGGCTCCGACTGCCCGTGCACTTAGTAAGGGTTACAAAGTAGTGCCCCTACTTTTAGTACACCGACAGTTCTGTTTGAAACTGTTCCTTGTATGTGCTTGAGAACTCTTGCATCTTGAGACTTGTAAACTTGTGTTGGTCGAGTGTCTTGAGTACTATTTGACCATTTAGGCACTATTGCTTTTATGTGGAACGTTTTTCAGAATCATTGCTTGTTTTGTTTAATGATGCCTATATGTGACATGTTGTATGTGTGATTAACTATATGTTGCTGTTGTATATGTTTCGCTGCAGGAAAGAAACATAACGAAAAAGGCTACTGAACACACCATTACCGAGGGCGCCTCTCGGTAAAGGCTATGAAACTAGACCAACATGCACCCTTTATCGAGAGGCCGCTCGATAAAAGTGTACCAACCAGTAGAACCTGGCACTTTTACCGAGAGGCCTCTCGGTAAAGGGTAATAACCTGTAGTCCTCCTGGCAACTTTATCGAGAGGCCTCTCGGTAAAGGAAAAAGGATTGCCGATGGTGGCAGTCGGCAAAGTATTTTCACGGCTTTTAGGAGAAGTGATGTGGCCCTGCCCTATTGGCTCAGTTTGCCGAGAGCACCACTCAACAAAGATAGTGTTTGCCGAGAGTGGCCCTCGGCAAAGATGGGCACGACTTTTAGGAGAAGCGACGTGGCCCTCCCCTATTGGCTCAGATTGGCAAGAGCACCACTCGGTAAAGATAGAGTTTGCCGAGGGGCCCTCTCGGCAAAGTATGGGCATGGCTTTTAGGAGAAGTGATGTGGCCCTCCCCTATTAGCTCAGTTTGCCGAGAGCACCACTCGGCAAAGATATAGTTTGCCGAGGGTGGCCCTTGGCAAAGATGGCCCTCGGCCTGTTTCTCCTGGTCCCACATGTCGGAAGTTGACACATGTTAGCCTGCTACTGGCTCTCTTTCCCGGGAGTGGCACTCGGCAAAGTTGGCCCTCGGCCTGTTCTCCTGGTCTCACATGTTAGGAGTTGACATGTGTCAGCCCCCTATTGGGTGAGTTTGCCGAGAGTGGCCCTCAGCAAAGATGGCCCTCGGCCTGTTGCTCCTGGTCCCACATATCGAAAGCTAACACATGTCAGCCTGCTACTGGCTCTCTTTGCCGAGAGTGGCACTCAGCAAAGTTGGTCCTCGGCCTGTTCTCCTAGTCCCACATGTCAGGAGTTGACACGTGTCAGCCCCCTATTGGGTGAGTTTGCCGAGAGTGGCACTCAGCAAAGAAGGCCCTCGGCCTGCTCCCCTGGTCCCATGTGTTAGGAACCGCCGTCCCCGTCTGCTATCCTTAAGCTACTTTATTTTGCCGAGTGGTACTGTTTGGCTCTCGGTAAAGTCTTTGCCGAGTGCCCCTGTTCTGACTCTCGGCAAATTCATGTTTGCTGAAGAGGTGTACGCTGGGTGACGTTTGCCGAGGGTGACACTCAGCAAAGACTTTGCCGGCGGTATTCGGCCCTTTGCCGAGTGTCCATGGCACTCTGCATACATCAGAATTCCAGTAGTGTTTGGTTCTTATTATTCTGTTGTTTTCCTGTTTTCCATAGGGTTTCTTGCTCATATCTCCAATTCAAATCGTGTGTGTTTATTTGTTTTTAGTGGTCAGATCTTGGTTTTTGAGGTTCTTTTCTTTTTCGAGTAGTAGTAGCTAGGTTTATCGTCTGTTTAATTAGATGCTTTTGTTAGTTTTTGTTCCAATATCGGGTTTGGTGAGGGTTTTTGATTTTTTATATTTGATATTTGTTTTAAGTTATGAATGTGAGGAG
>NW_021222213.1:0-989 GCF_002162155.2 Triticum dicoccoides
TCATTGAATATATGCTGCATAGACCAATTCATAGCTACAGAATTGGTTGGTGGGCTTATACTTTGTTTGGATATGATTTGGCTTATGCATCTTTGAGATCTATAAGTGGCCAAATCATAGTTGATTTTGTTACTGAACATCGGATTAGTGTCATGCATAATATTAATATTAGCCTTGTCTCTCTAGTACTATGGAGATTATGTTTTGATGGTTCAATTCATAGCAATGGCCAAAGTGTTGGTGTTGTTTATATATTTCTTTATGGTACTATTTTTTGAAGTCTCGTGCCGCTTAGAATATTTTTACGCACGATTAATCAAGGCCGAATATGCATTGTTATTCGGATTGACTCTTTTACTTGCTATAGGTGTTATACATATTGAGGCTTTTGGTGATTCGTTATGAGTAGTGCAACAAATATCCAAGGATTATCAATGTGTTTTGACGAATCACTTATAGTTTATCTTGGGTTATGTCTAGATGAAGAATTTACCTTGGGTTGCATTAAAATTGTTCATATATTTAGACATGACAATTGGAGAGAGTTGGCATAGCAAGCATCCGACTACCATGTCCATCATGTTGTATTGCATTTCTCTCGATAGCCGATGCTTAGTCTTGTCAACATAGGTAAGGCCGAACCGAAGTCCAGAACTTCGGCCACTAATGAAATTTTTATGCAAGCGAAAGTAAGGATTGGAGAAAGTTTATTGTTGATTGTCTACAAACTCCTAGCAAAAGGGTGAACAATATGGTTCGGAGGATGACATTGAGATACATATCTATGGAACTTTATCACCGGATTGTTAATGAAGCTGAGAAGGTTTCACCCAAGTTTGCATCAGAAAGTACACACAAGACATGGCCGATATATACTTATCGTCCTAAGAACATATAAATGGCCGATGGAGTGTTGACATCGTCCTTAGAACAAACTTGGTACAAGTATTTTTCGGCACGCTAGCTTTACCGAAAAACAGGGGGGCATG
>NW_021222214.1:0-1107 GCF_002162155.2 Triticum dicoccoides
CGGAACACTTCCGATGTCCAAACATAGGCTTCCAATATATCAATCTTTACGTCTCGACCATTTCGAGACTCCTCGTCATGTCCGTGATCACATCCGGGACTCCGAACAACCTTCGGTACATCAAAATGCATAAACTCATAATATAACTGTCATCGTAACCTTAAGCGTGCGGACCCTACGGGTTCGAGAACAATGTAGACATGACCGAGACATGTCTCTGGTCAATAACCAATAGCGGGACCTGGATGCCCATATTGGCTCCTACATATTCTACGAAGATCTTTATCGGTCAGACCGCATAACAACATACGTTGTTCCCTTTGTCATCGGTATGTTACTTGCCCGAGATTCGATCGTCGGTATCCAATACCTAGTTCAATCTCGTTACCGGCAAGTCTCTTTACTCGTTCCGCAATACATCATCTCACAACTAATATATTAGTTGTAATGCTTGCAAGGCTTATGTGATGTGTATTACCGAGAGGGCCCAGAGATACCTCTCCGACAATCGGAGTGACAAATCCTAATCTCGAAATACGCCAACCCAACATCGACCATTGGAGACACCTGTAGTACTCCTTTATAATCACCCAGTTACGTTGTGACGTTTGGTAGTACCCAAAGTGTTCCTCCGGTAAACGGGAGTTGCATAATCTCATAGTCATAGGAACATGTATAAGTCATGAAGAAAGCAATAACAACATACTAAACGATCAGGTGCTAAGCTAATGGAATGGGTCATGTCAATCAGATCATTCAACTAATGATGTGACCTCGTTAATCAAATAACAACTCATTGTTCATGGTCAGGAAACATAACCATCTTTGATTAACGAGCTAGTCAAGTAGAGGCATACTAGTGACACTCTGTTTGTCTATGTATTCACACATGTATTATGTTTCCGGTTAATACAATTCTAGCATGAATAATAAACATTTATCATGATATAAGGAAATAAATAATAACTTTATTATTGCCTCTAGGGCATATTTCCTTCAGTCTCCCACTTGCACTAGAGTCAATAATCTAGTTCACATCGCCATGTGATTTAACAGCAATAGTTCATATCACCATGTGATTAACACCCATAGTTCACATCGCTATGT
>NW_021222215.1:0-739 GCF_002162155.2 Triticum dicoccoides
TGTGGGATGGAACGTAAGGCTCTTTTTACTCCTTATACCTCATGGCCCTCTGATCTGAGTCATCATCTTCTCTTCTACGGGGATTAAGAACTAGGCTATCTCTTCTTTCTATCAGGATCACGTGTTACTAATCTGCAGACTTGTAGGATTGATGGTTCTAAGCTTGAGTTCAGTTTCTACTTCCGTATGTTAATTGTTGATCTCGAAACCTTGATATTGTGCTTCTGAGTGGTTATGCCACCATTTTTGTGAATGTCTCAAGTCTTTTCTGAGCATTTACAGCCGTTATGCTGTCCGAGTCATCCCAGGTTTCTAAGTAGTCTGATGCATTTGCAAATCCTTTCTTCCCGTTTCAATGTTCCCATGGGCCAGATTAACCACACTAATCAGTGAGTTGAGGTACTCCGTTACCTTGACATATATGTTGGAGATGTTATTATGACCCTAGGTGTTTCAGGGGATCATCTAGTAATTTAGCCATGATTTGTGTTCCCAGTGTGATGATTCTGGCCATCATTTTCGAAAGCATCCCGTGATGCTACTTAGTAATAGGTATTCTGTTCCTGGGTTCTTGAACCCGAGATTCACTCTACTTACTTCATGTTGATAGTGTTTGCTAGTTCCTTCAGGATATTAGTAACCTTTGCGATAGTCCTTGAAGTCCGCGGTATCTTCTTCTTCCAAATACCGTGAACTACTTATGGCAGAAGTTCCTCGTTGAACTGAAATATCACAACAG
>NW_021222216.1:0-1576 GCF_002162155.2 Triticum dicoccoides
GTAACCCCGAGTCCATAGGAGCAGTGAAGAGGCTCGGTGGATCCAGGATAAGATGGAAATATCCTGACAGTGCAGAGATACTGGCTTTGATTAAAATCTCGGAATTGCTCTTCGACCGTGTACTCGGGATACCAGCGGTATCCAGCCTCAGTCATTACCCTGACCAACTTAGCAGTATGGCCGGGTACATCTAGGCATCGAGTCAGGCGAACCACTTGATTGAGGTCGCGAGTGGCCATCTGAAAGCACAATCATAATGCAAAGGCATTAGAATTTCTAGCAAAATTTCGGCAGCATGACAGCTGTAAATGCTCAAAAAGGATTTGAGACATTTGACAAAGGATTTCGTACACACTCATCATCATCATCAAAGTTCTGAAACCATTCTGGCAACATAATGTGGTAGTAGAACTGAACTAGGCTGGTAACCATCAAACTTATAAGGTACTACTGATTAGTAACACGTGATCCTGATAGAGGAATAGATCCTAATTCCTTAACCCCCGGTGGAAGAATGGACTGACTCAGATCAGAAAGTCATAAGGTATAAGAAGTAAAAAGAGCCTTACGTTCCAACCCACAAACAATTCCCCTACATATAACTAAGGAATTTCTAGACTCAACATCGACCAGTTTGGCTTGGAGAACCTACAGGCAGTCCGGCTCTGATGCCAACGCTGTCAGGACCCCGACTCGATGTCACATCGATCTAGCTGGTAACACCTCATATCACTTTGCGGCCTCACGCACGGTATTCCCACGGGTGTCGCCTTACCTTTTCCCGGGACCATTTGCGCCTTTTGGCTCACGTATATGATAGTGTCGCTAGCATCCATATGATCAAGAGCCCGGGCTGACATGACTAGTCGTAAACCCAAAGTGGCACAGACTTACAAGGACAGGCATCCATGACCCAGCTTCGAACGTGTCGGTCATCAGCAAGTGGGTCCAGGCTGTAGCACTGGGCTAACAGGACTCCGGTAAACCGGGCTGTAGCGGGCTAACAGGACTCCGGTACTCAAAGCGTGACATTTCCCCGAAGGGACAGACACAGGAACGAAGAAGGACACATGCCGGCCAGCCTAAGTGTTCCAGAGCAGTAGCAAGCTACCATGGCTCTGCGGTAACACTAGGAGACATTTCCCGGTAAGAGAGGCTACTAAAGATAAACAACTAGATAGTCAGATCCCACACATACCAAGCATTTCAGTCATACACACAATATGCTCGATATGTGCAAATACAACGAAGCATCACAACATGACTCTACGACACAAGTACTTTATTTAAGGCTCAGTGAGCCATACATAACAGACACAAAGGTACGGGTCTCACGACCCAACATACAAGTCATACAGTCATACAAACCAGCAGCGGAAGTAACTTGTCTGAGTACAGACAACTAGTAAAATAAAAGAGGCTTGGAAAGCCTAGCTATACTACGTGGTCCTTCACAAGCTCAGGGTCACCACCTGGGTCTTTAGCCTACTCGTTGATGTCAACGTCTACATAGAACCCATCAGAAGGGGTTGCAGCGTCTTCTGTAAAAATGTAGATTATAGCAACATGAGTACAA
>NW_021222217.1:0-1007 GCF_002162155.2 Triticum dicoccoides
GTGCCAACCCAACAGACACTTTCGGAGATACCTGTAGTGCACCTTTATAGTCACCCAGTTACGTTGTGACGTTTGATACACCCAAAGCATTCCTACGGTATCCGGGAGTTGCACAATCTCATGGTCTAAGGAAATGATACTTGACATTAGAAAAGCTTTAGCATACGAACTACACGATCTTTGTGCTAGGCTTAGGATTGGGTCTTGTCCATCACATCATTCTCCTAATGATGTGATCCCGTTATCAACGACATCCAATGTCCATGGTTAGGAAACCGTAACCATCTATTGATCAACGAGCTAGTCAACTAGAGGCTTACTAGGGACATGGTGTTGTCTATGTATCCACACATGTATCTGAGTTTCCTATCAATACAATTATAGCATGGATAATAAACGATTATCATGAACAAGGAAATATAATAATAACCAATTTATTATTGCCTCTAGGGCATATTTCCAACACTACTCCCTCCGGGAGTAGGACTCCCCCCCTTTCCTAGTTGGAATAGGATTCGCGGAGGGGGGGAAAGAGGAGAGAGAGGAGGAAGGGGGCCGGCCCCCTCTCCTTGTCCTATTCGGACCAAGGGGGGAGGGGCGTGCGGCCCATCTCTGGCCACCTCTCCTCTCTTCCACTAAGGCCCACTAAGGCCCATATACCTCCCGGGGGGTTCCGGTAACCTCCCGGTAATCCGGTAAAATCCCGATTTCACCCGGAACACTTCCGATATCCAAATATAGGCTTCCAATATATCAATCTTTATGTCTCGACCATTTCGAGACTCCTCGTCATGTCCGTGATCACATCCGGGACTCCGAACAAACTTCGGTACATCAAAATGCATAAACTCATAATATAACTATCATCGAAACCTTAAGCGTGCGGACCCTACGGGTTCGAGAACAATGTAGACATGACCGAGACACGTCTCCGGTCAATAACCAATAGCGGGACCTGGATGCTCATATTGGCTCCTACATATTCTACGAAGATCTTTTATCGGTCA
>NW_021222218.1:0-398 GCF_002162155.2 Triticum dicoccoides
TTCCATAATGCTAGTACTAGTAGTAAATAATAGCCTCACCCCTTTGCTGAGGAACGATCTATAGTTGGAAGGGACGAGGCCCTGCGGTTACTACGCTCTTATCTCCTCCTCGCCAGTTCCCCTCCCCTCGAAGAGAAGGCAGTTCATTGCTGCTCCCATGGATTTGCCAGGCGGTTCTCCTGCTCGTTGGGGCTGTGAGACCTTGGACGACGATCCTCTGGGAGAAATCACACGTCGCTCCGACGTCCTCACCGCCGCAAGACTCGGTGCTTCCTGTACCAACTTTTTAAAGACACTGATTAAACAGGCTTGGGAAAAGGCCATGCTTGTTGGTCTTCCATGCGTCCTCAAGGAGAAGGTTCTTCTATGGGACAATCCTTCAAACAGTCCACCGCTCC
>NW_021222219.1:0-390 GCF_002162155.2 Triticum dicoccoides
CATGTTTCTTCCTACAGTTCCTGAGTCAACACCTCATTATATTTCCTTCCTCCAACAGCATTGACCAAGTTCAACTGATCTGCCGAACCAGATCCTCCACTGAAAACTGAAAAGGGAAAACAACTTCAGAACCAAAATGAGGAGTTTGCTAAAATAGACCTCCAAAACCATTTTTGTGGAGCTATCCTTTATCTTAATAATAAGCGTGCAACTACTCCTTTCACTTTTGATCTATCAAAGTTTCTAACAGGATCTTGATAGCCGAAGTGAATATTTCCTAGCACATCAGAAAGTGAGCAAAGGGTAGATGAAAAGTAGTTGCTAAATACGTCCATGCTTCCAAAAAATTGTTACTCATGGATAGAAACAAGCTAAATGAAATGCTCACTC
>NW_021222220.1:0-14947 GCF_002162155.2 Triticum dicoccoides
GGATCCACCTTGACAGCGACTCCACCGCGTCATCAGATCCACGAGCTCGTCGCGATCAGCGCCAAGTTCTTCACGAATGACAGCAAGAAGACGCTCGTACTCGCATCGAGCGCCGAAGAGAAGCGCGGCGTCAGTCCAACCAGCGCGTTGGGCCCTCTGTCGACATGCATGCGCCAGGGGAACCGGGTGACTTGCCGTACGCGGTAGGTTGCCCTGCGTTCACCCATGAGCTGCGGCGAGTCCAGTGGCCCAGTACGAAAAATTTCAAACCAGATGTGCCAGAGAAGTACGACGGCAAGTCGCATCCGTCGGAGTTCCTCAGCATCTACACCATCGCGGTGCAAGCTGCCGGGGGGCACGACGACAAGATCCTTGCCAACTACTTCCCGCTTGTGCTCAAGCCCAATGTCAGATCCTCGCTCATGCACTTGCCGGAAAACTCCATATCCTCTTGGGCAGATCTGTGCCATCAGTTTGTCGGCGCCTTTACAGGCGGCCACAAACCTCATGGCCAAGAGAGTGACCTTCATCTGCTCGCCCAGAAGGAAGGAGAGCCCCTGCGCAAGTATATTCAGAGATTCAGCCGTGTACAGCACAACATCCCAGATGTCCACCCTGCCGCGGTAATCAGCGCGTTCCATCAGAACGTGCGAAACCGCAGGATGCGGGAGGAGATGGCGATGTGCAAGATCAGAGATGTTAGTGAGCTATATGCCCTGGCCGACAAGTGTGCACGTGCTGAGGAAGGGAGGAGACTCCCCGGAGAGAATACAGAAGCAGGAGGATCTGATAGTGAGGATGCTGCCCCGGCAAAGAAAAACCGGCGGCGAAACAACAGGAGGAAGAAAGGCAAAGATGTGCTAGTTGTCGAGCAGTCCGGCAACGGAGGTGGCGCCAAGGAAGCCAAGGCTGGTAGCTCCGGCAAGGAGGTTGCCGCTGGCACTGTGGCGGTCGCCGACAAGCAGGACGACACCAACCAGCAGTACTGCAAGATCCACCGCACCAAGGGCCATGACCTCCAGAGCTGTAAGAAGGTAGAGCAGCTTGTTGAACAGCAGAAGGCTGAGTACGAGTGGCGCGACAAGGAGAAAGCCCAGGAAGGTGCTGGAGGAGCCGGCAAGAAATGTCCCGGCCGAGGAGGACGCCGCGGCAAGGCCAAGCAGCAGCAGGGAGACAGACCTCCCCGCGGCCGCGACAAGGATGAAGACGACCACGATGATGAAGATATGGATGATGACGAGACCGATGAGCAAGAGTTCCAGAAAGCCACAGAGGTCCTGTGCGTTGATGGTGGTGCTTCTCTGCATACTTCACACCGCCAGCTCAAGCAGTGGGTGCGGGAAGTCAATGCGGCAGAACCACCCGTCGAGTCACGCAGGCCTTTGAAATGGTCCAGCACGCCTATCATCTTTGATATTGAGGACCACCCTAATCGCATAACTGCGGTCGGGTGCTTGCCGATGTTGGTTTCGCCAACTATCCGCAACCTCAAGGTCACTAAGATGCTAGTTGACGGCGGGGCCGACATGAACCTGATCTCCTCCGCGGTACTCCAGAAACTCCAGATCCCTGACAGCGAGCTCGAAGAGACCGGCACATTCCAAGGAATCAATCCGGGAAGGAGCAAGCCGAAGGGAAAGATCACGTTGCCGGTAACGTTTGGCAGCGAGTTGAACTTCAGGACTGAGAGGGTCACTTTTGACGTTGCTGACTCTCCATTGCCTTACAATGGGATACTCGGCCGTCCAGCACTTGCCAAATTCATGGCAGCCTCTCACTATGCATACAATATGCTGAAGATGCTAGGCCCGATAAGTGTCATCTCTGTCCCTGGCGACAAGAAGGATGCCCTTATCTGCGCCGACAAGATCTACCGGGAAGCAGCAGCCGCAGCAGATCGCAAGTCACTTGCCGCTGAAGCTCCCGGGGGGAAGAAGAAGACCAAGTCCGGCAAGAGCTCTGATGCCCACTCCGGCAAGCGCACCTCTTCGGAGTGCTGCGCTACCGTCGAGGACGCACCATCGAGCTCCACCGGCAAGTTTAAGAAGACAATGGCAGCTCCACCAGAGACAAAGAAGGTGTCCGCCTAGGAGGACGGCACTGGTGGTACCTTCACCATCAGTGCCACTCTAGACCCTAAATAGGAAAGCGCGCTCGTTGCTTTCCTGCGGGCGAATGTCGACGTGTTTGCATGGCAACCATCTGACATCCCCGGTGTTCCCACGAAGGTAATCGAGCACCACCTTGCCGTCTGTCATCATGCGCGGCCCGTCAAGCAGAAAGTCAGGAAACAAGCAGTGGAGTGCCAAGAATTCATTGCAGAAGAAATCAAGAAATTGGAAGCAGCAGGCCTTGTCAGAGGAGTGCTCCATCCTACGTGGTTGGCCAATCCTGTAGTCATGCGTAAGGCAAACGGGAAATGGAGGCTTTGTATCGACTTTACCGATGTCAATAAAGCTTGTCCCAAGAACCCATTTCCCTTGCCGCGCATTGACCAGATTGTTGACTCCACGGCCAGATGTGACTTGCTTTCATTTCTTGACGCATACTCAGGATACCATCAGATCTTCATGGCATAAGAGGATGAGGAGAAGACCGCATTTATCACTCCATGTGGCACATACTGTTTCATACGGATGCCTTTCGGTTTGAAGAATGCTGGTTCAACATTTGCAAGAGTAGTCCATGTCGCTTTTGAGCCACAGATACACACAAATGTGGAAGCCTACATGGATGATATAGTGGTCAAGAGCAAGGACAAAGCAACTCTGATTCAAGATTTAGACGAAACCTTTGCAAATCTGTGCAAGATCAACCTCAAGCTTAACCCCGAGAAGTGTGTGTTCGGAGTCCCCTCCGGCAAGCTTCTCGGGTTCTTTGTGTCTCAGCGGGGAATTGAAGCCAATCCCGACAAGATCAAGGCCATTGAGCAGATTGAAGCACCAAAGCGCGTCAAGGATGTACGAAGACTTGCCGGTTGCGTGGTTGCTCTCAGCAGGTTTATCTCTAAGTCTGCTGAGCGCGCCCTGCCGTTTTTCAAAATATTGAAAAAGGCAGGTCCAATGAAATGGACTCCAGAGGCGGAGGCTGCGCTGCAGGACTTGAAGAGATACCTGTCCTCCACTCCAATACTTGTCGCACCTAAGCCACAAGAGAAGTTGCTGCTGTATTTAGCGGCAACCAATCAAGCGGTTAGTGCTGTGTTAGTGGCGGAGAGGGAGGCGGATGATGAGCCAGCAACCACGGCAGATGCATCCAGCGACAAGCAGGGGGCTTCGCCGACAAGCTCTGGTCCCGACAAGGACGGATCTGCGCAGGTGCGCGAGGAGGTTCAGAAGAAAATGGTGCAGCGCCCAGTTTACTTTGTTAGCTCCCTTCTGCAGGGGGCTAGGTCAAGGTACTCTGGTGTGTAGAAATTGCTTTTCGGCCTTCTCATGGCCTCGAGAAAGCTGCGCCATTACTTCCAAGCACATGAGATCACAGTTGTCACTCGTTTTCCGCTGAAGAGGATACTGCAAAATCCAGAAGCAACAGGCAGGATTATCGAGTGGGCACTGGAACTGTCAAGCTTTGGCCTCAAGTTTGAGAGCACTTCAACTATCCAAAGCAGAGCATTGGCAGAATTCATAGCAGAGTGGACGCCAACACAAGATGAAGAAATTCCAGAAACAAGCATCCCCGCCAAGGAGGCGAGCAAAGAGTGGCTGATGTACTTTGATGGTGCCTTCTCGCTGCAAGGCGCCGGTGCAGGCGTGCTACTTGTTGCACCCACCGGAGAGCACCTCAAGTACGTAGTCCAGATGCACTTTCCCAAGGAGCAAGCAACAAACAATACTGCAGAGTATGAAGGTTTGCTTGCCGGTCTCAGGATCGCAGCAGACCTTGGGATCAAGAAGCTCATTGTAAGGGGTGACTCACAACTTGTCATCCGCCAAGTGAACAAGAGCTATCAGAGTCCGTTGATGGAAGCTTACGTTGATGAAGTGAGGAAGCTAGAAGAGCACTTTGACGGCCTACAAATGGAACATGTTCCAAGAGCTCAGAACGACATTGCCGATGGCCTGTTGAAGTGCGCCGCACTAAAGTTACCTGTGGAACCAGGGATCTTTGTGCTCAAGCTGGCTCAACCATCCGTAGCGCCGTCAACTGGACAGAGCAAGAAGAGGAAGTTGGTTTTTGGTGACTATTTTCCGGCAGAGCTCCCCGAAGCCGCCGCCAAGAGGGTCCCCAAAATCAACACCAAGAGTGCTGAGGAGCAGTCTGCTCCGGCAAGCCTTAGGGTTTGTTCCGTTGAAGTAGACGCTCCCGACAAGCTTTGCTCCGGCAAGCTTGCCGGGGAACATCAAGCTCCGGCTGAACCGCAGGTTCTTGCCGTAGAAGCGGATGTTCCCGCAGCAGCAGACGTGCCTTTAGTCCTTGTTTTCGAGCCGCAAGCTCCAACATGGGCGCAGCAGATTGTTCGTTTCCTTCAGACAGGAGAACTTCCCGAAGAGCAAGAAGAAGCGGAAAGAATAGCCCGGCAGTCAAGTATGTACAAGTTTGTCGACAACACACTGTATAGAAGAAGACTCAACGGTGTGAAATTGAAGTGTATTCACCAGGAAGATGGACAAAAGCTGTTGGCAGAGATACACGAAGCATATGTGGTCACCACATTGGCGCAAGAGCACTTGCCGGCAAAGCATTCCGGCAAGGTTTCTTTTGGCCGACAGCCCTCCAGGATGCGACTGCACAAGTAACCAAGTGTGAAGCGTGCCAGTTCCATTCTAAGCAGATACACCAGCCAGCTCAAGCTCTCCAGACGATCCCTTTATCCTGGCCCTTTTCGGTCTGGGGGCTCGACATCCTCGACCCTTTCCCCGAGCTGTCGGGGGCTTTGAGTACTTGTATGTTGCAATCGACAAGTTTACAAAGTGGCCGGAAGTGGAACCAGTGAGGAAGGTGACAGCACAATCAGCAATCAAGTTCTTCAGGTCAATTGTTTGCCGTTTCGGGATCCCTAACAGGATCATCACCAACAACGGCACGCAATTCACGAGCCGCACCTTCATGCAGTACGTCCAAGATCTTGGCGCCAAGGTCTGCTTCGCTTCTATTGCTCATCCGAGAAGCAACGGTCAAGCGGAGAGGGCAAATGCTTAAGTGCTGCACGGGCTCAAGACCAGGACTTTCGACAGGCTGCACAAGTGCAGAAAAAACTGGATTGAGGAGCTGCCGGTGGTTCTTTGGTCGATCAGGACGACGCCAAATCGAGCCACTGGCCAGACACCATTCGCTCTAGTCTATGGAGCAGAGGCAGTTCTCCCCACGGAACTCGTATACGGGTCGCCTCGAGTACTCGCTTATGATGAGCTTGAGCAAGAGCAACTGTGACAAGATGACGCGCTGCTCCTTCGGGAAGACCGTCTTCAGGCTGCTGTACAAGCTGCTCGATACCAGCAAGCTTTGTGCCGCTACCATAGCCACAAAGTTAATGCCAGAAGTTTCGGGGAAGGCGACCTTGTTCTTGGGAGCGTTCAGTCCGCCAAGAATTCCAACAAGTTGACGCCGAAGTGGGAAGGCCCTTATCGGGTGAAACGAGTCACTAGGCCTGGCGCTGTTCGCCTTGAGACCGAAGATGACATTCCGGTGAGCAACTCCTGGAACATTGAGCATCTTCGTAAGTTTTACCCGTAGGGCGCGGTTGCCGGAACCTGTTCCGGCAACCACCTTTTGTACAAGTCTTGCCGATGTTGCATGTAATCCTTCGTACAAAGCCGGGCGCAGACCCCGTGCATAAATAAAGCTCATGTGCTCCGCACATCCTGTCAGTTTCATGCTTTCTATTATTTTCTGCATGTATTATCTGACACTTGGTGCAGCACCTACCCACGGTAAGCAATGACGAGCCATAAGGGTCCATATCATTATTTTCTCTTCTTTCTTTTTCTCAAAAAAAGGGAAGGTTCTCTCGCACACAAGTTTGCCGGGGGGAAAGGAGAAGATAATGGTGTGGACTAGGCGTCATTCAAGAATGTTTCGCCTTACCGGGAAGCAAACGACAGAAAAGCTAAGTTGCCAAAGTTTGAGTAATCAGTTTTAAAATTTTTAAGTTATCTTCCTTGAACGACTGTGCTTTGGATGGAAAACCTGTGCGCGGAGGAACCAACTCATAGCTAGTTGCGCCCTTACTTTGTTTCGAGTCCGCTCAACAACTTAAGTGAGCTGCGACTAGTTGCGACAAGGTTGCTTGTCGGTAGCGGCACCGCCATCAGGCTGCTAACGTTCCGCACTCAGCGCTCGCGGCAATGGTGCCTGCGCCGGCAAGTTCCCTAAAAAGCGTAGGGCAGAAACGTACAAAGCCAGGAATCAAGTAAAGGAAATAACATAGCAATCATTACCTAGAATATAGTTATATTACAAGATAGCTTGTCGCAGCTCTAACAGATTGCTTTTCATAACATGGCTAGCAGCGACAAGGAAAAGAAGAAACGGGCGGCCTAATCTACGCGATCGCCCTCAACCCTCTTGATCCCGCTCACCTTGTCCACTATGGGTGCGACAAGGGCCTTGAGCGCCTCCAGATCAGCATCCGGCGGCAAGGACCTGAGGACGTTGGTGAGGTTGAGGCCTGGGTTGCGGAAGGCCACCTTCACCAGCACCTTCTGAAGATCCCCCGCGCAGATCTTGCATGACTCGTCGGCCAGCTGCTTTGGAATCCTCTCCCGGAGCCGCTGGAGGGCCGTCGCCACGCCCTTGAAGAACAGGCTGAGCTTGGCGCTGGGTGGGAGGTGCTCATCGCAGGAGTACCCGAAATCCTCCATCCCCAGCTGCGCCAGCTCCCCGTCGATGGTTGCGGCAACATCCATGAGCCCTTCCGTCCAGTGCTCCACATTCTCCCTGAAGGTGTTCTGGGCGGCAGCGGCGCTCGCTAGCAGCGCCTCGTTGGCCTTGATCTCCTTCTTCAAGACCGTCTCCTGCTTCCTGGCGCCGTCCAGTGTCTGGGTCAGGGTGGCCAGCTTCAGCTCGAGATCAACATTGGAGTCCTTGGCGGCGCTGAGCTCCTGGCCCCTCTCGGCGAGACGACCCTGCAGCTCGCCAACGGTGAGGGCGTCCTTTTCACGCTCATGCTTGAGCGCAGCAATCTCCTCGCCACTCGCCTTGAGACCAGCCTCCAGCTGCGCCACTTTCACCTCCAACTCCTTCTTGGCAGCCTCGGTAGCTGCGGCAGAATCCTTTCCTTCCTGGAGGGCTCCGCCAATTGATTGCTCGCGCGCGGCAAGTTCCTCCTCGTGGCTGTCGAGGTTAACTTTCCGCTGCGCCAGCTCGCCTTCTTGCACAAACAACTTCTCGCCGGCAAGCCGTTGTTGCTCTTCAGCTTCGGCCTTCTCGAGGAGAAAGGCTTTCCGTGCCTCAGCGAGTTGCTCCTGCTCCTCTGCCAAGGACCGGAGAGCCTCCTGGCGAAGACCCCGGAGCTCCTCCGCGCGCTTCTCGATGTCAACTCCCGCCTGTGTGACAAGCGCCTCGCGGGAGTCCAGTTTAGCTTGTCGGGCGTGGTAGAGCGACAACAGCTTCCGCAGCAGCCGCTCCTCCTCAGGCTCGTCACTGCTACTTCCCGGCGCGTCGACAAGCGACAACCCAGCGGAGGCAAGCACCTCCCCGTCCAAGACTTCTCCCTCGACCGGCACCCTGGAGCTTGACGCCCAGGGGAGCTTGATGAAGATGCCCTCGCCGGCCTTCAGATAGGCGCCGGGCTGGGGCTCCTCGGAGCCTGGTGCTGCGGCAGCGGCGGAGGGATCGGCGGTCGGTGTAGCGCCTGGCGCTCCTGCGGCCTCAGGGTCGTCAGTGCGATCGCCGGACCCCTCGCCAGCCTCTGCGGCGGCAGCTTTGGCGGCCTCTTCACCGACGGGATCATCAGCGCCGGTCTCCTCTTCAGTGGCAGCGGCATCATCAGTGTTGCCGCGCGCGTCATCCTCGCCAGCGGCCTCGGTCTCCATTGGCTCCGTGGTGGGTGGATCTGAAGACCGAAGAAGGGAGAAAAGTCAAACAAATGATCAGAAAGAAAATCAGAAGAAGAACCCAAGGGAAGTTCCTTTCAGGCGAGAAGGTTACCTGTGCGAGGATCCACGGTCGTGGTCTCCACCACCAGAGGGTCGCTGGTGCCGTCCCTTGCCGGAGAGTTCTCTCTTGCCAGAGAACGCTTCCTTGCCGGGGAATCCTCCCTTGGCGGTGTAGTCGAAGCAGATGGCACTTCGGGAGTGGCTTCCGGGCACTCCTGGTGAGGCTGCTCTGCTCCTACACAAACCAACGACCAAGATATCAGCAAAGAAAGAGCACCCATGCAAGCCTAGAAGCAGGAAGTGAACCATATACTTACGCTGGGGGCTGCGCTGGGGGCTGCTTGGGGGAGTAGTTGCCGGGTCCGGCAAGGTGATCTCGGGCTCGTCCCCTGCCGTCGCGGTGGGTTCGTCCTCGATGACAATCACCGGGGCCTTGGCTCTCTTCGCCGCTCTTTGAGCCAGCGTCCTGAAAAGGAATGGGTTCAGAGTAAAGCAAATCAGATGCAAGACAAAAACAGCAAGAGTTGAAGAACTACAAGTACATCAGTGAATCTTACTCTTCTTCTTCCTCGTCGGAGCTGAGCGCGGAGAGATCGAAGTCCGGCTCGCCTCCGGTGCGACGAGGCGGAGGAGTAGGCTCCCTTGTCCGCTTGGCGGGGGCAGAAGCGGAGGACCGGGAAGACCCCGCTCCAGTTGCTGCAGCGGTGTGAGGTGCTTGCCGCGGCAACAGTGCTTGCCGCGGTAGAGCGCATCGCGCGGCACGGCTGCTGTTGACCTGACTGCCGCCCCACTACGTCCCCGGCTCTGCGGAGGCGCCTTCTTGGTGGAGCTTGAGGCTCTGCTTGCGGCGAGCTGGCTGAAGGTGGAGAAGAGGAGGAGCCGATCGCGCCCTCGGCGGGCTCGCTTGACTCGGCGTCAGTCCCGACAAGTTCTTCCTCGCCGGCAAGCTCTTGTCGCTCGACAAGGCTTGCCTCCTCTGCTGCCTCTGCCTCCTCCGCGGTGAATCCAAACACACCACCGGCGGCGGCTGCCACTGCCTCTTCTAGCCTGGTGGCGATGCGCTGCATTTCGTCGTCGGTGGTGTCGCGAGTGAGGCTCTTCTGCTCGTCGGCGTGGACCGCCACTTCCACCAGGTTGTCAAAAAACTCCTGCACGAAGTCATCGGCAGGCTCTTGCCATGTGGGGACAATCCCATGCGAGTCGCGCAGTGGCATTATGGCGTGGATGCGGTCGAGCGAAGAATTGTTGCATAGAGGCACGACGTTCCTCGGCAACCTGAATGCTCCGGGATGCTCGGGATCGTGCTTGAACAGCTCCAGCAGCATCGCATCCAATTCCAGCACAGTGAAGTTAAAGTTGTGGCCCGGGCGCAGCCTCATGATATCTGCCGCATTCTGGAACTCCCAGGCAGGTCTCCTCCTCTCCTGCAGGGGGGTGATGCGGCGGCGAAGGAAATCTGCGCCAACGACGCCTACAGTCAGCCCGGCAAGCCTGAGGCGTAGGATCCTGGTGACGGCAATCTTCAGCCTGGCGTCTTCCGGGGCCATGTTGCTCCAATCGTTGCTGCGCACTACTGGAGCTTGGCGCTGGGCGGTAAATGGCTGCGGGTTCTCCTCGACGATCCAACACGAATCCGCTCTCCACTCGTCCCACTTGCTGCGGAGCTCGCCCTCAAGATAAGCGTCCTTCTTGCCGAGTCTCGAGATCCAGGCGATTCCGCCAGACAAGGGCTCTCCTCTCTCGACTCGGGGTATGAAGAAGTGGCGGAAAAGGGCTACGTTTGGATGGACTCCGACAAAGTTTTCGCAGAGATGTGCGAAAACCGCCATGGTCAGAACGGTGTTGGGGGTGAAGTCAAGGAGGTGGAGCCCGTAGGTGTTCATGATATCGCAGAAGAATTCGGAGAAAGGCGGGCAGAGCCCGCAGTAGAAGAACAATGCGAAGAAAGGGTATCCATTCGGGGTTAGTGCCAAGGCGGCGGCGGAGAGTACCTTTGTGCGCGGATGCGCTCGCGTCTCCGTCGACCAGAAAAGGTAGTAGTGCTCCCTCAGCTCCTTCGCGGCTAGCTGGGGGGGGGGAGATGGCCCACTCCTTCCGCAGCGCCGCGAGCCGCTGCGCTTCGGCAGACTTCACACCTTTCCCCTTGTCGGCTTTCGGAGCCATGGCGGAGGTGGTGGGGGAGATCGACGGCGTTGGTGGTGCTGGTGGCGATGGGGGGCGGAGCGCTGCTCTCTTTCGGCTTTGAGAAGAAAGGGGGAGCAACGGAGATTCTGAGATTGGAGTACCAACTGCCCCTGTTCCCCTTGCTTATAAAGAGGGAAGGGGCGGACGTTCCGCTTTTCCGAATAAAGAAACCACCCACAATCTCTCCCACGACGCCGCATTCAACGCATGCCGTTCGGGGAGGTCGCGGTGGATACGGAGTAAGATACGGCGTAACCCAGGCCGCGCGTGCCCGTGCCCTGTTTTGGGCCTGGCCCAACAGCGCTCGGCATTGTGTATGGCCCAGGCCCGGGGGCTCCTGTCGGTGTACTAGAGTAGGGGTACCCTAGTATCCCGAACTTGTGCACAGGCAGTCGCAGCGCCCCGCGGCAATGCTTGCCGGGTGACCGCCAAGGTCCTCCGTGGTTCCTTTGAAGCCATTCAAGAACAAAGTATTTAAGCCGAGGAGATAAGGCCCCGACAAGAGGAGCTTGCCGGGAAGGCCAGCCAAGGCATCTCAAGGAACTTGCCGCGACGCGCCATGCGTCCCGGCAAGGCCCGGTGAGCGGCAAGCTTACGGGCGTGACAAGACGACGACCGCGGCAAGGCACTTGCCGCGGCAGGCTACCACTCTGTACCCGCGCTCCAACACATCCACCAACGTGTCGCCTTGGGGCCTTTCCAGGCACGCGTGGCGAGAGGCTGTGCAGCCAGGGGTGCGCGGTGGCAAGCGGCGCTGACAAGATAGCCATCGTGGCAAGCGGTGGCGCCCCTGACGGTCCCTTTCTACACTGTTTGGGCGACACAGACGGGCATTTAATGCCTTTGTCCCCTGCCGTCAGGATTAGGTATGATACACTGTGCAGGTAGATGTACCTACCGCATTCTTTTTCCGTTTTTACCCTTGTCTACATTGCCACCTGTCGGTGACCCCTTGAGCATATAAAAGGAGGCCCATGCGCAACATAGAGGGGGTTCGACCAGTTCGAAGCTAGGAACACTCTCATGCTCGGTCTCGTAGCTCTCATTGCTCCCGAGCAAGAACTCAATATACACAAACAAGCAGCAGTAGGAGTATTATCTCTCCGGAGAGCTCTGAAGCTGGGTAAACTGCTCGCGTGCTTCGCCTCGATCTGCTCTTCGTGCGACCTCCGCCCCCGCCAAACAGAAAGGGGCTCGGTCCGCCGGTCCCATAGGTGTTCGTGGATCAGCTTCCCCGACACTTAATGCAAAAGAACATCACTTTATATTGCCCCTTGTATGTGGACCTTTATTATGCAGTCCATCGCTTTTATTACTTCCACAACAAGTTCGTACAAAGCTTATTTTCTCTGCACTAATAAGTCATACATATTTAGAGAGCAATTTTTATTGCTTGCACTTATGACAACTTACTTGAAGGATCTTACTCAATCCATAGGTAGGTATGGTGGACTCTCATGGCAAAACTGGGTTTAAGGGTATTTGGAAGCACAAGTAGTATCTCTACTTGGTGCAAGGAATTTGGCTAGAATGAGGGGGAAAGGCAAGCTCAACATGTTTGGAAGGTCAATGAGAATATACTTTAACTGAGATGTCGGAAAACATAGACCATTACGTTGTCTTCCTTGTCCAACATCAACTCTTTTAGCATGTCATACTTAATGAGTGCTTCACAATCATAATAGATGTGCAACATAATATATTTATATGTGAACTTCTCTTTCCTTATCACTTCCTATTAATTGCAACGATGACCAAGGCTACGTTCATCAACTCTCAACAATTTTTATGCCTCATACTTTCTATGTGTGAAGTTATCACTACCCATAAGATCAATATGAACTCTTTTATTCTTTCTACTTTCTCAAGATCATAGTAACATAGCAAAGCCCTTGACTCAACACTAATCTTTATTATAGATAGCTCACGGACTCGATTACAAAAAGAGATCACAATGCAAAACTCAAAACTACTTGATATCAAAACTTCAAACTACTAGATCAAGATACTACTAAAAAGGATCAAACTAAATAAAGCGGTAAAAATAGGAGTGTGATGGTGATATGATACCGGGGCACCTTCCCCAAGCTTGGAAGTTGCCAAGGGGAGTGCCCATACCCATGTGATTATGTCCTCGGAGGTGGTGAAGGTGCAGTTGTTGCATTTTTCATCTCTAGCTTGCATCTGAGGCTAAAATTTTCTTCCCTTAGGTCCTCATTCTCGAGCTCAAGTTTCATTATCTTTTTGCATAGTGCTGCCTTGCTGTCCTGCAAAAACGTGGTGGGATAGATTGGACCTTAGGGAAGCTTGACTTCTTGAACTCCACATGCATATCACCAGGTTGAGGTAGTAGATCGTCTTCTTCATCGGAGCTTGTCTCCTCCTTCCCCTTTGGATCATAATCTTCTTCTTCCTCCGTGGTCCAACCATAATCTTCCACATCCCCATATACTTTTGGGTTTGCGATATAATCAGCCATGTAGCTCTCCCCCTCCGAATCTTGGGACGACATCTTGCTCTATTCTACAATAGGAACAACTCGAAACGAAAACAGAGGATATTTGCGTGATAAGGTGGTCAAAACCTTCAGGAGTATATATAATGAATTTTTACCGACCAAAATACGTAACGTGCAAGAAAACGGAGTCCGAGAGGCACACGAGGTGCCCACGAGATAGGGGGGCGCGCCCTATAGGGGGGGCGCCCTCCACTCTCGTGGGGCCTCGTGTCCCTTTCGGACTACTTCTTTCTTCCTAAAATTCTTAAATATTCCAAAACTGATAAAAATTGCCATTGGAGTTGATTTGGAGTCGGTTTACTTACCGTACCACATACCTATGCCTTTTCGGAGTCTGGAACGTTCTGGAAAGTGTCCCTTATGTATTCCTCTGGGGTTACAGTTTTAATAATATTAGCTTCAACATTGATAGGATTAACTGAAATATAGTGTTTAATTCTTTGACCGTTTACCACCCTTGGATTTGTGCCTTCGAAGTTGTTGATTTTTATAGCACCAGAATGATAGACCTCCTCGATAACGTAGGGACCTTCCCATTTTGAGAGAAGTTTTCCTGCAAAAAATCTTAAACGAGAGTTGAATAATAACACATAATCTCCTATGTTAAACTCATGCTTTTGTATCCTCTTATCATGCCAGTGTTTGACTTTTTCTTTGAAAAGCTTGGCATTCTCATATGCCTGGGTTCTCCATTCATCAAGTGAGCTAATATCAAACAACCTCTTCTCACCGGCAAGTTTGAAGTCATAATTGAGCTCTTTGATAGCCCAATATGCCTTATGTTCAAGTTCTAGAGGTACATGACACGCTTTTCCATAAACCATCTTATATGGAGACATACCCATACGATTTTTGTATGCAGTTCTATAGGCCCATAATGCATCATCAAGTTTTTTGGACCAATTCTTTCTAGATCTATTCACAGTCTTTTGCAAAATTAATTTGAGCTCTCTATTGTTCAACTCTACTTGACCACTAGACTGCAGATGATAAGGAGATGCGATTCTATGATTGACATCATACTTAGCAAGCATCTTACGGAAAGCACCATGAATAAAATGTGAACCACCATCAGTCATAAGATATCTAGGGACTCCAAACCTCGGAAAAATAACTTCTTTAAGCATTTTAATAGAAGTGTTATGATCAGCACTACTAGTTGGAATAGCTTCTACCCACTTAGTAACGTAATCAACAGCAAATAAAATATGTGTATAACCATTAGAGGCAGGAAAAGGTCCCATATAATCAAAGCCCCAAACATCAAATGGTTCAATAACAAGAGAATAATTCATAGGCATTTCTTGACGTCTACTAATGTTACCTATTCTTTGACATTCATCACAAGATAAGACAAACTTACGAGCATCTTTGAAGAGTGTAGGCCAGTAAAAACTAGATTGTAGTACTTTGTGTGCAGTTCTATCTCCTGCGTGGTGTCCTCCATAAGATTCACAGTGAAACTTACCTAGAATCTTTTCCTGTTCATGCTCAGGCACACAATATCTAATAACACCATCTACTCCTTCTTTATAAAGGTGTGGATCATCCCAGAAGTAATGTCTTAGATCATAAAAGAACTTTTTCTTTTGCTGGTATGTGAAACTAGGTGGTATAAATTTAGCAACAATGTAATTAGCATAATCAGCATACCAAGGAGCAGTACGAGAAGCATTGACGACCACTAATTGTTCATCAGGAAAACTATCATTAATAGGAAGTGGGTCATCAAGAACATTCTCTAACCTAGACAAGTTGTCTGCAATGGGGTTCTCAGCTCCCTTTCTATCAATAATATGCAAGTCAAATTCTTGGAGCAATAGAACCCATCTAATGAGTCTAGGCTTAGCATCTTTATTTTCCATAAGATATTTAATAGCAGCATGATCAGTGTGAATAGTAACTTTGGAATCAACAATATAAGGTCTAAACTTATCACATGCAAACACAACTGCTAAGAACTCTTTTTCAGTAGTAGCATAATTTCTCTGGGCAGTATCAAGAGTCTTACTAGCATACTAGATAACATTCAATTTCTTATCGACTCTTTGCCCTAAAACTGCACCTACAACATAATCACTAGCATCGCACATAATTTCAAAAGGTAAATTCCAATCAAGAGGCTAAACAATAGGTGTAGTGATCAAAGCTTTCTTAAGTACTTCAAATGCTTCTACACAATCATCATCAAAGACAAAAGGAATAT
>NW_021222220.1:16386-18024 GCF_002162155.2 Triticum dicoccoides
TCTTGTGGGGAACCAAGAACAAGAAAATCAGCAGGGTATTTAACCTTCCCACACAAAACTTCAACATCTCTAACAATCCCAATAGGTTTAATGGTATCCCTATTAGCAAGCTTAATAGTAACATCAATGTCTTCTAATTCAACGGGTGCAATGTCGTGCATAATTTATTTATATAGATCATAAGGTATCGCACTAGCACTAGCACCCATATCACAGAAGCCATGATAACAATGATCTCCTATTTTAACAGAAATAACAGGCATGCCTACGACAAGTCTACGTGTCTTAGTATCAGGTCTAGCAATATTAGTAGTCTCACCCAAGAAAGAAATAACATGCCCATCTAAATCCTCATCCAAGAGATCTTTAACGATAGCAATACTAGGTTCAACATTAATTTGCTCAGGAGGTGTATAAGTCCTAGTATTACTCTTACGGACAACAATCGAAGCTTTAGCATGATCCTTTGTCCTAACAGGAAAAGGAGGTTTTTAACATAAGCAGTAGGAACAATAGGATCACTATAGGTAATAGTCTTTTCTTCGACTGTAATAGGTGCAACTACTTTAACTTATGCAAGAGGATTATATTTAAACCACTTCTCTTTAGGGAGATCAACGTGAGTAGCAAAAGATTCACAGAAAGTAGCTACTATCTCAGAGTCAAGTCCATACTTAGAGCTAAATCCACGGAAAGCATCGGTATCCATAAAAGATTTAACACAATCGAACTTAGGTGTCATACCTGACTCCTTACCATCGTCGGAACCCCAATCTTCAGAGTTGCGTTTAATTCTTTCCAATAAGTATAATTTGAAATCAATAGTCTTTAGCATATAAGAACCAACACAGGAAGTATCGAGCAGGTTGCGATTATCAAGAGAAAGCCGAGCATAAAAATTTGGAATAATCATTTCTCGAGAGAGCTCATGATTGGGGCATGAATATAACATTGATTTAAGCCTCCTCCAAGCTTGAGAGATGCTTTCTCCTTTGCGAGGCCAGAAATTATATATGTAATTATGATCACGATGAACAAGATGCATAGGATAGAACTTCTGGTGAAATTCCAACTTCAATCGCTTATAATTCCAAGATCCCGAATCATCACATAGCCTATACCATGTCAATGCATCTCCCTTCAAAGATAAAGGGAAGACCTTCCTTTTGACAACATCATAGGGAATACCTGCAAGCTTAAATAATCCACAAACTTCATCCACAAACATAAGGTGTAAATCGGGATGCAATGTTCCATCTCCTGAAAATGGATTAGCTAGCAGTTTCTCTATCATACCCGAAGGAATCTCAAAGTAAATATTTTCATAAAGTTCAGTAGGTTGAGGAGCAACTCTTTGCTCTTCTGGTTGGGGTGAAGATACCCCAAACAAGACCCTCAAAGGATTAGTTTCCATAGTGACAAGTAACAGAAAATCTCAGCACACTATATAAATGTTTCCTTACCAAGTTCCACTCACCAAAAGTGCTACACTCCCCGGCAACGGCGCCAGAAAAGATTCTTGATGAACCACAAGTGTAGGGGATCTATCGTAGTCCTTTCGATAAGTAAGAGTGTCGAACCCAACGAGGAGAAGAAGGAAATGATAAGTGGTTTTCAGTAAGGTTTTCTCTGCAAGCA
>NW_021222220.1:19032-26522 GCF_002162155.2 Triticum dicoccoides
GCTCAGAAATTCTTATTAATTCCAAAAAGTTGTTTCGTGGAGTTTCAAGACTTTTGGAGCTGTGTAGAATAGGTCTCCAACATTTGCTCCTTTTCCTGCCAGAATTCCAGCTGCCTGCATTCCCCCTCTTCATGGTAAACCTTGTAAAATAAGAGAGAATAGCCATGCGTATTGAGATATAATGTCTAATAATAGCCCATAATGCAATAAATATTCATATAAAAGCATGATGCAAAATGGACGTATCAATTCCTAAGGTACCCCAAGATAATATTTCAAGAACTCTCAAGCATCTAAGCTTGGGGTTGCCCCGGTAGGCATCCCACCTTTCTTCCTCAACAATTATCGTTTAGTACCGGTTGAGCCTAATTTTTGCTTCTCACATGAGTTGTGCTATTCTTAGAATATCATTTTATTTTTATTTTGCTTGTTGTTTTAATAAAATACTTAGATATGAAAGTTTTGAAATAAAATAGAGTCCTCAAATAGTTGCCAGGGAGGCTAGGTAAGTAGCATTCACATCACGTCAACAAAGCTCTTTTCTATGGAATTTCTCTAGTGCTTCACTTATATTTTTTTGAGCACGGTGTGCTTTAGTATTTTTGAAGAAATTCTCTCTTGCTTCACTTAAATTAATTTGAGAGAAAGAAATATTATGCTCATGATCTTCATTTATACCTTTTTGGAGTAGCTTGTCATTAACTCTTGTTCTTCACTTATATCCTATGAGTAAATTATTGAATAAATTGAATGTCATGAAGTTGAAATCATATCATGCCTAGTGGTACCTTCACATTGGGTTTAGAAAGTGAAATCTTTTGAGGCTTGACAATCACAATATTGGTCATACAAGCAATTCACGAATAATTAGTATAAGGAAGAGAACTTTGACATATAAATACACTATCTCGGAAATCTTTTGTGATTGTGAGCCCCCATCAAAATATTTTAAGCCAAAATTGTTGACGTTGGACAAGGAAGACAATGTAATGGTTTATGTTTGTTCATATTGATACATCTCCAAGGCATCTATAATTTTTGATTGTTCCATGCTGTTATATTATCATTCCTGGATGTTTTACAATCATTTTATAGTCATTTTATATCATTTTTTGGTACTAACCTATTGACATGGTGCCCAGTGCCAGTTGCTGTTTTCTGCATGTTTTTTTACATCACAGGAAATAAATATCAAACGTAGTCCAAACACAGCGAAACTCCTGGAGGATATTTTTGGGCCAGAAGACATCCAGTGGGCCAAGGAAGCACCAGGGGGTGTGATGACCCGCAAGTATACGGGATAGTTGTAGCCTCTTTCGATAAGTAAGAGTGTCGAACCCAACGAGGAGCTAAAGGTAGAACAAATACTCTCTCCAGTCCTATCGGCCACTGATACGACTCTACGCACGCTTGACGTTCGCTTTTACCTAGAACAAGTATGAAACTAGAGGTACTTTGTTGGTGTTGTTGGATAACTTTGCAAGATAATAAAGAGCACATAAAAATAAACTAGGGGCTGTTTAGATAAAGATGCAAAAAAGTAAATATAGAGGGTGTGTAAAAGTGGTGGTAGGAGTTGTGAAATTGTCCCTAAGCAATTGACTACGTTACTAGACCAGTAATCACTATTGCAATTCTATTTGAGGGAGAGGCATAAGCTAACATATCATCCCTTACTTGGAATTCTATGCACTTATGATTGGATTTCTAGCAAGCATCCGCAACTACTAAAGATTCATTAAGGTAAACCCAACCATAGCATTAAAGTATCAAGTCCCCTTTTATCCCATACACAACAATCTACTTACTCGGGTTTGTGTTTCAGTCACTCACGCAACCCACCATAAGCAAATCATAAACATATTGCAAACCATACAGCGGGAATCCCTCACGCTTGCGTGATACGGAGGGCACCATAGGACAACACCAATAATAAAACATTCAACTCAAACCAATCATAGCAATTCATCAATCACCGATAGGACAATGAAAATCTACTCAGACATCATAGGATGGCAACACATCATTGGAAAATAATATGAAGCATAAAGCACCATGTTCAAGTAGAGGGTACAGCGGGTTGCGGGAGAGTGGACCGCTGGATATAGATGGGGGAAGGTGATGGATATGTTGGTGAAGATGACGGCGGTGTTGGTGAAGATCGCGGTGATGATGATGGCCCCCGGCGGCGTTCCGGCGCCACCAGAAGCAAGGGGGAGAGAGCCCCCCTTCTTCTTCTTCTTCCTTGACATCCTCCCTAGATGGGAGAAAGGTTTCCCCTCTAGTCCTTGGCTCCCATGGCGTGGGAGGGGCGAGAGCCCCTCCGAGATTGGATCTATCTCTCTGTTTCTGTGTTCTTAGATTCTACCCCTTCACCGTTTCCTAAATATCCGGAGATCCGTAACTCTGATTGGGGTGAATCTTTCGCCCAGATCTTTCTCATAAAATTAGCTTTCTTGCGCGAAAAGAAGAGCGTCAACCGCCTTACGGGTGGCCCACAAGAGCCCAGGGCGCGCCTGCCTCCCTGGGGCGCGGCCCCCTGTCTCATGGCCACCCCGGACACTGTTTCGTGTTGATTTTACTTCCCAAAAATCATAAATATTCCAAAAAAATCGCCGTCCATTTTTATCCCATTTGGACTCTGTTTGATATTGGGTTTCTGTGAAACAAAAAAACATGCAACAGACAGGAACTGGCACTGGGCACTGGATCAATATGTTAGTCCCAAAAAATAGTATAAAAAGTTGCCAAAAGTATATAAAAGTTGAATAATATTGGCATGGAACAATCAAAAATTATAGATACGACGGAGACGTATCAGCATCCCCAAGCTTAATTCCTGCTCGTCCTCGAGTAGGTAAATGATAAAAAGATAATTTTTCATGTGGAATTCTACCTAGCATAATCTTGATCATATGTCTAATCATGGCATGAATATTAAGACACGAGTGATTCAAAGCAATAGTCCATCATTTGACATAAAAACAATAATACTTCGAGCGTACCAATAAAGCATGTCTTTTCAAAACAACAAGGCCAGAGCAAGCTTATCCCTACAAAATCATACAGTTTGGCCATGCTTCATTTTCGTCACACAAAATGCCCCCATCATGCACAACCCCGATGACAAGCCGAGCAATTGGTTCATACTTTTTAGCGTGCTTCAACTTTTTCAACCTTCACGCAATATAAGAGCGCAAGCTATGGATATAACACTATAGGTGGAATAGAATATAATGATGGAGGTTATGTGGAGAAGACAAAAAAGGAGAAAGTCTCACATCGACGTGGCTAATCAACGGGCTATGGAGATGCCCATCAATTGATGTCAATGCGAGGAGTAGGGATTGCCATGCAACGGATGCACTAAGAGCTATAAGTGTATGAAAGCTCAACAAAAGAAACTAAGTGGGTGTGTATCCAACTTCCTTGCTCATGAAGACCTAGGGCATTTGAGGAAGCCCATCGTTGGAATATACAAGCCAAGTTCTATAATGAAAATTCCCACTAGTATATGAAAGAACATAGGAGACAATCTATATGAAGAACATGGTGCTACTTTGAAGCACAAGATATGAGACTCACTACATGAAGAACATGGTGCTACTTTGAAGCACAAGTGTGGAAAAAGAGATAGTAACATTGCCCCTTTTTTTCTTTTTCTTTTTTTTCTTTGGCCTTCCTTTTTTTATTTTTGGCCTTTCTTTTTTTCTTTTTGGGGACAATGCTCTAATAATGATGATCATCACACTTTTATTTACTTACAACTCGATATTACAACTCGATACTGGAACAAAGATATGACTCCATATGAATGCTTCCGGCGGTGTACCGGGATGTGCAATGATCTAGCGTAGCAATGACATCAAAAAATGGACAAGCCATGCACATCATGCTAGCTATCTTACGATCATGCAAAGCAATATGACAATAAATGCTCAAGTCATATATATGATGATGATGGAGGTTGCATGGCAATATATCTCGGAATGGCTATGGAAATGCCATGATAGGTAGGTATGGTGGCTGTTTTGAGGAAGATATAATGAGGCTTATGTGTGATAGAGCGTATCGTATCATGGGGTTTGGATGCACCGTGAAGTTTGCACGAACTCTCGAGGTGAGAAAGGCCAATGCACAGTACCGAAGAGGCTAGCAATGATGGAAAGGTAAAAGTGCGTATAATCCATGGACTCACATTAGTCATAAAGAACTCATATACTTATTGCAAAAGTTTATTAGAACTCGAAGCAAATTACTACTATGCATGCCCCTAGGGGGATAGATTGGTAGGAAAAGACCGTTGCTCGTCCCCGACCGCCACTCATAAGGAAGACAATCAAAGAAACACCCCATGCTTCAGATTTGTCACACAATGGTTACCATACGTGCATGCTACGGGACTTGCAAACCTCAACACAAGTGTCTCTACAATCCACAACCACCCACTAGCAGGACTCTTATATCACCATCTTTATATCGCAAAACTATTGCAAGGAATCAAACCTATCATATTCAGCGATCTACAAGTTTATGTAGGATTTTATGACTAACCATGTGAATGACCAATTCCTGTCATCTCTCTAAATAGATATAAGTGAAGCAAGAGAGTTAATTCTTTCTACAAAAGATATGCCCATGCTCTAAGAAATATAAGTGAAGCAAAAGAGCATTCTACAAATGGCAGTTTTCTATGTAAAGAGAAACAGGCAATCCAACTTCAAATGATATAAGTGAAGCACATGAAGCATTCTATGAAGCCACACTCAAAAGCTATAAGTGAAGTGCAATGAGCATTCTATAAATCAACCAAGGACTATCTCATACTAGCATGGTGCATAAAGGAAAAATGAAAACTAAATGCACAAGACGCTCCAAGACTTGCACATAATGCATGAACGAAACGAATTCGAAAACATACCGATACTTGTTGAAGAAAGAGGGGATGCCTTCCGGGGCATCCCAAAGCTTAGACTCTTGAGTCTCCTTGAATATTTACTTGGGGTGCCTCAGGCATCCCCAAGCTTGAGCTCTTGCCTCTCTTCCTTTTCCTCGTACCGAGACATCCTCGATTAGACACTACATCCACACAAAACTTCAACAGAAAACTCGGTAAGATCCATTAGTATAATAAAGCAAATCACCACTCTAAGTACTGTTGCAAACCAATTCATATTTTGTTTTTGCATTGTGTCTACTGTAATATAGCTTTTCCATGGCTTAATCCCCTGATACAAATTGATAGTTTCATCAAAACAAGCAAACTATGCATCAAAAATAGAATCTGTCAAAACAGAACAGTCTGAAGCAATCTGAACATCCACCATACTTCTGGTACCCCAAAAATTCTACCACAATTAGGAAAAATAAAAAAGTTTTATAAAAAGACAGTGCAAAACGAATCAGAACCAATTGACGTACCAGATAAAAATGTAAAATCGTGCACTACAGCCAAAATTTCTGTCCTGCATCGTACAGACCAACAAGCATTGTAAACATCCTAAAGGCAAACCTTAGCACATTATTTTTATAATACAATGGAATTATACAAGGGGATAATTATTTTTGTTGAAAATTTTCTGTAATCAAGATTCACAAATTTTCCGTGAGCATGAACAAAGTTCAAGGAGCTCTCCCACTTCAACAAATGCTTGTCTTTCTCACTTTCACTTTCCTTTTTTGAAAAGTTTTAGGTTCCCCTCTTTATTTTTTTGTTTTTAAACTATATGAAAGCACTCAACAGAAAAAAATGACTCTCTAAAACTTCTGGGTTGTCTCCCTGGCAGCGCTTTCTTTAGAGCCATTAAGCTAGGCATTTAGTGCTCAAGTAGTGAATCCACCCGGATCCCAGGGTATATCAAAGCCAATTTTAATTAACAATGATTTGTAATTTAGTAGTGAGCACAAAGTAACAAATATCATGCAACAACGAAGTCTAACTCTCTTCCTATGCATCGGCATGTCATAAGAGAACAATTCATGCACACATAGTAAAGGCCAATGCATAGTATAAGCAGTTTCTTGCAATTTCATAGTATGGGAAACATAGAGAGGTGGAGAAATAGTTCCTCTCTCATAATAATTGCAAGTAGGAGAAGGAAGCACATGCATATTACATTCATCAAAATCATCATGTGTAATGGTAAAAGGCAACCCATCAATATAATCCTTCATAAGCACAAACATCTCCGATATAGTGTAGTCGGGAGAATTCAAAAGGATAATAGGACTATCATGCGTGGGTGCAATAGCAACAATTTCTTGTTTAACATAAGGAACTATAGAAAGTTCATCTCCATAAGCATAATTCATATTGGCATCTTGGCCACAAGCATAGCAAGCATCATCAAAAAGGGATATTTCAGACAAATTCAAGGGATCATAGCAATCATCCTTCGGTAAGCGCGAAGGGGAATTAAACAATGTATGAGTTGGAGGGTTACTCTCATTAGAAGGTGGGCACGGTTAGCTAATCCGCTCTTCCTCCTTTTGTTCTTCGCTCTCCTCATCATATTTTTCATCCAATGAGCTCACAGTTTCATCAGTTTCTTCTTCCATAGCTTCCTGCGAAATATTATTCTCTTATTGGACAGCGGAGAGTTCTCAATATATGGTTTAACATTGGCATTATAAGCATAATTATCATAACAATATTCAAGTATGGCAAAACTTTCAGATTTGTAAAGAGTAGCATCATACTTTTCAATCAAAGAAGCAATTTCAAAAGCACCCTTAAAAGCTAAAAACTCTTCAATTTGTTAAACATCATAGTAATTATAAACACCCTTAGCATACGAAGATACGTTTCCATTATCAATAAACTCACATTGGTAGGGAAGGTGTTTCCTAGGGTTTTCAGAACAACAAGTAACATCATAAATTTCACATAAATTCCAAGCATAGCATTGCAAATGTTGAATTTGATCCCATAATAGTTTCCCTTTTTCAGATATACGGTGTCGCACAAAACAAGCATGCTCATCTAAAGATTTGCCCTCAACTAAACTAGTGGGGGTCTCAGCACGAGCACAAAGGGATCGAAGATGATCCAAGTAAAAAGCTTCAGGAGTGTGATAGATTTTGGGTGGTTCTTCAACCATTGGTTCAGTAGGTACAACTAATTTTTTTTGGTATTTTGCATTTCCTACCCATAGCTAAAGATAGAAAACAACTTAGAACAGCAAATAAAAATTACTTAGTGATAACGCATACAAGCACACACGAGAATATTCACCCCACGCTATGAATCCCCGGCAACGGCGCCAGAAAAAGGTCTTGATGACCCGCAAGTATACGGGATAGTTGTAGCCTCTTTCGATAAGTAAGAGTGTCGAACCCAACGAGGAGCTAAAGGTAGAACAAATACTCTCTCAAGTCCTATTGGCCACTGATATGACTCTACGCACGCTTGACGTTCGCTTTACCTAGAACAAGTATGAAACTAGTGGTACTTTGTAGGTGTTGTTGGATAACTTTGCAAGATAATAATG
>NW_021222220.1:27224-28187 GCF_002162155.2 Triticum dicoccoides
CAACTACTAAAGATTCATTAAGGTAAAACCCAACCATAGAATTAAAGTATCAAGTCCCCTTTTATCCCATACACAACAATCTACTTACTCGGGTTTGTGTTTCAGTCACTCACGCAACCCACCATAAGCAAATCATAAAAATATTGCAAACCCTACAACGGGAATACGTCACGCTTGCGCGACACGGAGGGCACCATAGGACAGCACCAATAATAAAACATGAAACTCAAACCAATCATAGCAATTCATCAATCAACGATAGGACAATGAAAATCTACTCAGACATCATAGGATGGCAACACATCATTGGAAAATAATATGAAGCATAAAGCACCATGTTGAAGTAGAGGGTACAATGGGTTGCGGGAGAGTGGACCGCTGGATATAGATGGGGGAAGGTGATGGAGATGTTGGTGAAGATGACGGCGGTGTTGGTGAAGATCGCGGTGATGATGATGGCCCCCGGCAGCGTTCCGGCGCCACCGGAAGCAAGGGGGAGAGAGCCCCCCTTCTTCTTCTTCTTCCTTGACCTCCTCCCTAGATGGGAGAAGGGTTTACCCTCTGGTCCTTGGCTCCCATGGCGTGGGAGGGGCGAGAGCCCCTCCGAGATTGGATCTATCTCTCTGTTTTTGCGTTCTCAGATTCTACCCCTTCACCATTTCTTAAATATCCGGAGATCCCTAACTCTGATTGGGGTGAATCTTTCACCCAGATCTTTCTCATAAAATTAGCTTTCTTGCGCCAAAAGAAGAGCGTCAATCGCCTTACGGGTGGCCCACGAGAGCCCAGGGCGCGCCTGCCTCCCTGGGGTGCGGCCCCCTGTCTCGTGGCCACCCCGGACACTGTTTCGCGTTGATTTTACTTCCCAACAATCATAAATGTTCCAAAAAATCTCCGTACATTTTATCCCGTTTGGACTCCATTTGATATTGTGTTTCTGCGAAACAAAAAAACATGCAATAG
>NW_021222220.1:28413-29238 GCF_002162155.2 Triticum dicoccoides
TCGAGGAGAGCAGTACCGACCAGGGCGCGCCAGGAGGCCCAAGCGTGCCCTGGTGGGTTGTGGCCACCTTGGGTGCCCCCTGAACCACCTATTTGCTCTATAAATACCGCAATATTCCAGAAACACTAGGGGAGTCGACGGAAATCAATTCCAGCCGCCGCAGAATCCTGAACCACCAGATCCAATCTAGACACCATCACGGAGGGGTTCACCACTTTCATTGGTGCCTCTTCGATGATGCGTGAGTAGTTCTTTGTAGACCTACGGGTCTGTAGTTAGTAGCTAGATGGCTTCCTCTCTTTTTCTCTCTTGATTATCAATACAATGGTCTCTTGGAGATCCAAATGATGTAAGCCTCTTTGCAGTGTGTTTGTTGGGATCCGATGAACTTTGAGTTTATGATCAGATCTATGTTTTTATCCATGAAAGTTATTTGAGTCTTCTTTGATCTCTTATATGCATGATTGCTTATAGCCTCGTATTTCTTCTCCGATATTTGGGTTTTGTTTGGCCAACTTGATCTATTTATCTTGCAATGGGAAGAGGTGCTCTGTAGTGGGGTCGATCTTACGGTGCTTGATCCTAGTGATAGAAGGGTAACTGACATGTATGTATCGTTGCTACTAAGGGTAACAAGATGGGATCTATATCTACATAATAGATAAACAGATCTTGTCTACATCATGTCATCGTTCTTATTGCATTACTCCGTTTTCCATGAACTTAATACACTAGATGCATGCTGGCACTACAAAAAAAAGACACATCCGTGACATTTTGGGCCGAATGAATTTTTTTCTGTCATACATATGACACTTCTATAAC
>NW_021222220.1:31098-47821 GCF_002162155.2 Triticum dicoccoides
CGTTTCGTCCGTTTTGCGGTATGCCACACCCCTCCCGATCAACAGGACCCCTCTTTTGACTGTAGGAGGTCTGTTTCCTCCGTTTTGTGGTATCCCAGACCCCTCCCAATGAACTGGATCCTGTTTCAAATGTGGTCGGTCGAACACAAGGTCGTTTCCTCCGTTTTGTGGTACGCCAGGCCTCGTTTCCATCGCCTGTTCCGTCCAAGCCCTCCAGATGAACACGACGACGCATTCCGTTCCGACCAAGCCAGTTGGCTCCGCATGAACATGACGACGACGCTGTTTCTCCATTCCGACCCAGTCATGTACATGAGCCCTGGCCGTACGTATGCGCGAGTAGGCGTTCGAGACCCCGCCCATATGTACACATATGTGGCCGTATTTTCTTTCTTGCACAGTGGCCGCTGCACATACGTGTACATGCTACGTGCACGCCTCTACTACGACACATACGTGCCTCTACTACGACACGTGCGCGCCTCTACATCGACCAGTATATATGTACATACATGTTCGCAACCAGAATGACAATGCTATGTACACTTCGACTAGGTGGGTCCCGACTGTCAAGCACTTCCTTGCGTGCGAAGATGTAGCTGGTGGGTCCCAACAGTCAGGGGGGCGAATGGTTTTTTTGGCCCGGACGCACTTCCTTGCGTGTGAAGGTGTAGCTCGTGGGTCCCAGCAGTCAGGGAGGAAATGTTTTTTTCACGAAATACGGTGGGCCGTCCGGTGGGTCCCTGTTGTCAGGTGGAGGAATCATTATTTTCCGCGTAATAAGGAGGCACTTGCTGCGGCCGTGGACCTAGCTGTCAGCCTCTCCACGTATAGTCCATGTCCGATGGAAGTCGTTACTTGACCACGTTGACCACGCCGTGCCGAGAGCACCATGGTGGTGGACGACGGCGAGGCCTAGGAAGGGCATGACGGGGAGCCGGGGAAGACGCGGCAGCGGAAGCCCGCGCGGAGAGGAGTACGAGGGTTCACGGGTTCGGCTGCGGTGTGAGGCTACCGTCGCCATAGGGCCTGGCCAGCGGTTGAAAAGTAGGGGCGGTGAGGCCTCTGCAGCAGCACAGCCGGCCACGGGAGGCAAGAGCATGCGGCACGACCAGCGCTGCTTTCGGCTGCTGGAGCAAGAAGACCAGAGGTTGAAGAAGCACTACGGTCGTTGGATGGACATCGTACGGTCACTGGAGCTAGAATCGTTTATATTGACTAAGTTGACAAAGCCCTCCGTCCCCGTCAACATAGTAGGCCCACAAGTCAGCCTCCCACCAAGGTGGGTCCCAGCTAGCAGGGGGGGTATTATTTTTTTGTACATAATAAGGAGGCACTTCCGGTGGGTCCGAGCTGATAGCGGGGGAACATTTTTTTTTGCGAAATACGGTGGCCCGTCCGGTGGGTCCCAGCAGTTAGGGGCAAACTTTTTTTTCATGAAATACTAGTGGCCCGTCCGGTGGGTCGTTGCTGTCAGGTGGAGGAATAATTATTTTCTGCGTAATAAGGAGGCACTTCCTTGCGGCTGCCGTGGACCCAGCTATTAGCCTCTCCACATAAGTACTCTTCCGATGGAATTCGGTCGTTGACCACATTGACCATGCTGCGCCGAGAGCACCACGACGGTGGACAATGGCGAGGCCTAGGAAGGGGACGACGTGGAGCCCGGGAAGACGCAGCAGTGGATGCCCACGCGGAGAGGAGTACGAGGGTTCACTGGTTCGGCTGCGCTGCCGTCGCCGCAGAATAACAGGGGGTGTGGGTGAGTGGAGTGGAGGGATGGCCTGGCCAGCGGTGGGAGTAGTATGGGGGCGGTTAGGCCTCCGCGGCAGCACAGCTGGCCACGGGAGTTAGGAGCAGGCGGCACGACCGACGCTGCTTTGGGCGGCTGGAGCAAGAAGACCAGAGGTTGAAGAAGCACTACGGCCGTTGGATGGACATCGTACGGTCAGTCGAGCTAGAATCGTGCATATTGACTAAGTTGACAAAGCCCTTCATCCCCGTCAACTTCATAGGCCCACTATACTGGGTCCCAGCTAGCAGGGGGAGTAGACATTTTTTTGTGTGTAATAAGGAGGCACTTCCTTGCGTGCAAAGATATAGCTGGTGGGTCCGAGCTGTCAGCGGCGGTAACGTTTTTTTCGCGAAATACAGAGGCCCTTTCGGTGGGTCCCAGATGTCAGGTGGAGGAATCATTATTTTGCGCGTAATAAGGAGGCATTTCCTTGCGTGCGGTCGTGGACCCAGCTGTCAGCCTCTCCATGTACAGTGTACTTCAGATGCATGTCAGTCGTTGACCACGTTGACCACGCCACGCCGAGAGCACTAGGGCGGTGGACGACGGTGAGGCCTAGGAAGGGAACGACACGAGGCCAGGGAAGACTCAACAGTTGTTTCCCACACGGAGGGGAGTACGACTGTACGAGGGTTTACTAGTTCGTCTACCGTCGCCGGAGAATAACAGCATGTGTGGGTGAGTTGAGGGATGGCTAGTCCAGCGATGGGAGTACGATGGGGCGGTGAGGCCTGCACGGAAGCACAGCTGGCCATGGGGAGGAGGGAGCAGGTAGTCCCGCCGACGCTTGTTTGAGCGGCTGGAGCAGGAAGAGCAGAGATTGAAGAAGCACGACGGCCGTTGGATGGACATCCAATAGTCACTGCTTGTGCGTCAACCTTTTTTTAGGAAAGCCTCAAATCTGTGGAAAACAGCATACAGGCCATCTGCCATTATTTCAAATAATTTACAGCCCATTTGCTAATTCTTTGTCACATCCCTAGTTCTGGTATGCTCTGAGCTAGCTAGTCATGTGTTGCATCATGTTTAAATTCTTTTGAAACTTCAAATAGGGATTGCCTAAACCCTAGCATCAAAGGAATTCACTAGGTTCAACTAAAATAATTTCAGTGATTCCAAATGGCTTTCGAAAATGTTCATCATTTCTGGAAAATGCTGGAAACAGTAACCAGAGGTGTTGCACATTTCTCCATGACATATTTGGGCTCTGAATTAAATCATATGGTATTTTCATTTGGGCATTTAAATACTATAAAATATTTTAAATGCTCAAATAATCATAAACTAAAATGTTTACTGTTGGATATATTCTAAACAGTAGCCATGATTAATTTCATGATTTTTGGATTTGTTTAAGTATTTTTAATAAAGCTACAAACTTACAGAAAAATAGAAAAACAGAATTTAAAGCAGAGAGCAGAGGACTTACCTGGCCGTAGCCCACCTGGCAGCCCACTTGGCAGGCCCAGCACTGTGCTGGCCCATGCCAGCCAGCTGCTTCGTCCCCGCCAGGCAGGCACAGAGGTGACGCCGACGAGCGCGAGCTCGCCACGGCGCCACCTGCTTGCCGCCTGCGCCCCTGGACGTCTTGACGACCTCCATGTCGTCGCCCCGACCCCCTGGACCCCTCCATTCGCCCCCAACGCCTCTCCCTCGCCCGTTCCCCGCCATGGACGAAGCCTCCATGGATGCGCCGCTGTAACCCCGCGCCCACAGCCACTGCCCCACCTCCCGACGCATCCCAGACTCCGCCTTGACCTTCTCCTCCTCCTCACCGCGCCAAGTGAGCCGGGAAGCTCCGTTTCGTCTACACCATCGTCGTCTTCAACCTGCGGCCGCCGAGATCGCCTTCGCCGCCCCGTTTGCTCCGGTCATCCCTCGAGCTCGCCGTCCACCCCACGACGATCACCGTGAGCTTCTGCCTATCCTCCCACTCTCCGTTCACTCTGCCGCGCACCGTAGAGACCACACCGCACTCACCCGGACGCGCCGCCGCCCGCACTCGTCGCTGGTGATGCTCCGGTGACCACTCCCAACGCGCTCCCCGCATCGCGTAGAGCCTCCGTGGCACCTCGCCGCGCTCGTTTGCGCATCGCAGCCCCATCCCCACTTGCACCCGAGCTTCGGCCGCCGCCGAGCTCGTCGCCGGCACCACTCCGGCCACTCTCCGGCCGCGCCACCACCATGGGTGGATGCGGACGAGCGTCCGCATCCCGTAGCTGTGCTTCGCGCGCCAAATAGCGCCCTGTAGGCGGTTCTCGCAGCGCACCGCCGCATCTGGCCTCGCCGGCGTCATGACACCGGTGGGTTTGACCCGTTGACCTTGACTGGGTGGGCCCAGGTTGACTCCCCCCTGAGTCAATGACAAGTGGGGCCCGCTCTGCTAATTAATTTAGGTTAGCACTAACTAATATTAGTTAGTTAAACTAACTACTGACACACAGGGCCCACAGGTCAGTTTGACCTGGACCAGCCCCGTTGACCGCTGACATCACCCTGATGCACTGCTGACGCAATAAAGCATTTACTGGATTTATTCTTTTATAGGAAATTCCAGAAAATGTAGCAAACTTCAAAAATTCATATAAAATAATCTATAACTCATATTGGAATAAATTATATATGAAAAATGATCAAAAAATCCAATCTATCCATCTGTACCATTTTCATGCATGTTTGGACAACTTAAATCTGCTGTATACAACAGATTGAATAAATGGCATTTGAAATGCCTCATGTGGAGTTTGAATTTGAACCTAGGGTTCAAACCAACTTCATTTAATCTGCTGCTAGTTGCATTAGCTCAAATCACAGCATTTTGACATGTTCATGATCATGCATCATATTGTGCATTGCATTGATTGTGTTTCTTCTTTGTTTGTTGGTGCTTGTCCCCTCTCAGTAGACGTGTACCGACGATGTGATCGATAACACCGATGAAGAACTATACTATCTTCAGAAGTGCCAGGCAAGCAAAACCCCCTTGTTCATTCCGATAAAATCCCACTCTCTCGCTCCTGCTCTCTTTTACTGCATTAGGACAACAACGATTCAACTGTTACTTGCTGCGGTAGCTGAACCCCTTTATCCTCTGCATGACCTGTCATTGCCACAGTAAATAGATGAAACCCACTAGTATGAGTAGGAGTTGTTTGAGCCCTGTTCTGCCTACTCATTCATGTTTGTTTGTCATGCCTGCTACTGCTTAGAGTTGAGTCAGGTCTGATTCATCGGGGATGAATCGGAGGTGTGTAAACATGTCCTACTATGTGTGAGCAAAGTGTGTGAACGCGATTTGGTAAAGGTAGCGGTGAGAGGCCATGTAGGAGTACATGGTGGGTTGTCTCATTGAAGCCATCCTTAGGAACTGAGTTCTGTGTTTGTGATCCATGAAACAACTACTACCATGCATTGGGCCCTGAAATATGACCCTGCTCGACTTCTTAATCACCCTTATCCTCTGTCCAGGAGTTGCAAGTAGTTTCTGGTGTTTGTAGTATGCTGGAGGCCGTGCGCAACGCTGACCGGAGGAGTGGGCTGTGATGCGGTAGGCACGTGGCCAGGTATACCGGGCGCTTGTTTGGTGTCACAGAACCCTGTACACATCGTTCGGGGCCGTATGTGGAAACCTCGGCCGGACTCCCTGCGGATGGAGCCTGAATAGGTGATAAACCTGGACTAGAGACTTGAGTGTTTAGGTAGGTCGTGGTCTACACCCACGTCGGCTTTCGCTTGAAGTCTGCTGAGCACATGTCGTGTGCAGACGCTAAGTGGTGGAAACATGTATGAAGAAGAACACCCCTGCAGGGTTAACATCATCTATTCGAATAGCCGTGTCCGCGGTAAAGGACTTCTGGGTTGCCTATAACAGTTCATAGACAAGTGAAAGTGGATACTCTAAAATACGCAAGATAAGCGTGAGTGCTATGGATGGCGTTCTCGTAGGGAGACGGGAGCGGATCCGTAGTGGTGTATTGATATGTTGAATATGTGGACTCGTGTGCGCCACCTCAAAAGAGTTACTTGCAGTAGTAGTTCAGGATAGCCACCGAGTCAAAGCTGGCTTGCTGCAGTTAAACCCCACCATCCCCTTTGTTGATAATGATGCATATGTAGTTAGTTTTGATGTAACTCTTGCTGGGTACATTTGTACTCACGTTTGCCTATTTTATGTTTTTGCAGAGAGACTTCGGTCTCGCTAGTAGTTCCGCGTGGACTTCGACGTTTAGCTTGTTACCTCAGCTACGATCTTGTGCCCTCGGCAGGATCTGGTGGATAGTCAGGCTTCTAAGCCTTTTTCATTTGTAGATGTATGTACTCAGACATGTTAAGCTTCCGCATGTGCTTTGATTTGTATGCTCTGAATGTTGGGTCTTGAGACCTATGTTTGTAATATCTCGCTCCTCGGAGCCTATTGAATAAAATACTTGAGTCGTAGAGTCATGTTGTGATACCATGTTGTATTTGCACATATCGAGCATATTGTGTGTATGTTATTGAAATGCTTGGTATGTGTGGGATCTTACTATCTAGTTGTTTATCCTTAGTAGCCTCTCTTACCGGGAAATGTCTCCTAGTGCTTCCACTGAGCCATGGTAGCTTGCTACTGCTCCGGAACACTTAGGCTGGCTGGCATGTGTCCTTCTTCGTTCCCGTGTCTATGCCTTCGGGGAAATGTCACGCGATGAATACCGGAGTCCTGTTAGCCCGCTACAGCCCGGTTCACCGGAGTCCTGCTAGCCCAGTGCTACAGCCTGGATTCACTCACTGATGACCGACGCGTTCGATGCTAGGTCATGGATGCCTGTCCCTGTAAGTTTGTGCCACTTTGGGTTTACGACTAGCCATGTCAGCCCGGGCTCCTTATCATATGGATGCTAGCGACACTATCATATACGTGTGCCAAAAGGCGCAAACGGTCCCGGACAAAGGTAAGGCGACACCCGTGGGAATACCGTGCGTGAGGCCGCAAAGTGATATGAGGTGTTACATGCTAGATCGATGTCGCATTGAGTCGGGGGCCTGACATTCTTACTTGTTTTTTGGAGCCCATATTCTTTTTGTTAGCATTACAACCCATATTGTGGCCATGGTTCAAAAATTATACAAAATTTTGCATATGTCGGTGCGGTCTGAACTGTTTTTAATCCCGAAATTTCGAGTCACATTCAGACTGATTTTAAAAATAAATGTATATCAATATAACATCCAATAAATTGTCCATGCATAAAAATCAATGCAATTTAAAATCTCAAAATAAAAAAAGATATTTGAAACTAATTGTCGGTTTGATGTGTTTTAAAAATGTACAACCCATTTCTCCTTCCTGATAGGCCATTTTCTCGGCCAGCTGAATGAAGGTCTCCTCGTCTTGAAAGATTTACAGCCCAACAGGCTTGATAAAGCGACTTACTTGACAAATCACAAAAAAACTGGGCTAGCCATTTTCAGAAAGAAAAAAAAACTACTGGGCTGGTCTGTGGTAAACATAAAAGAAAAGGCTGTCTAGATAGGCCAGAGTGTCCCGCACAGCCCAGTTGACACCCTGCTTCCGTCTCAAAAACAAATTAGATAAATGCCACTCCAATTATGGCGACTCATACAAATGCCACTGCAATTTCCGAACTTTGAAAAATGCCACTGCAATTTTTGCAAACTTTGAAAAACGCCACTACAGTTTGCAAACTTTGAAAAACGCCACTCCAGACTTCGAAAAATGCCACTAGAAATGGCATGAAATGGCATTTTTCAAAGTTTGTAAATTGCAGTGGCATTTCTCGGATACACCAGATTTGGAGTGGCATTTATCAAATTAACCCAAAACAAAAATAACTGGGTGAGCTGTTGGGTCCCTGGTGTCAGCCGCTTGTTGTGCAATTCTCTCGTTTATTGACTACGTTGACAATGGCATGGGACCCAGATGTCAGAAATCCACTAGCAGGAGCCATTTTTTCTATTTGCTTGAAATGAGGAGGCACTTGCTTCCGTACTGCCATGACCATGGCGGGTCCCTGCTGTCATCCTCTCCACATACAATCATCTCCTGACTGTGTACACGTCAACTTGGTAGGCCCACAAGTCAGCCTCTAAACCCGTTGAGGACAAGTACAACCCATTTAAAAAATAACAGCCCATTCCATACGTTCAAACAGAATATTGTTCAACATTCCGAGCAAAGTAATAGGTCTGATCCACATATAGAGTGTTGAACTTCCACGTTGACAACCATCATAGCCAAGTTAACTATCTACTCCCACTAATACTCTAGTAGCGTACAAGTACTAACTTACTCTTAGCTAACTAGACGATGCCGGCCACCATCTGTGGTACACGCTAAACGCCGGCACCGGCGTCCTGCGCCTCGCCTCGGACTTGCAAGAGGTGCGATAGCGCGCGTTGCTCGCGCGTGTTGGCCCTTTCCATGCCGGCGTGGTCCACCGAAGCTTAGGCTTCCAAGCAGGAAACCCACTTGACGAGCTGGTAGTAAAAATCAGCGCCGCAAAAGCGTGCGTGCCCGACAGCCTCCAGGGCTATTTGCCGGGCGCCGGCCTCCACATAGTTGGCCCAGTTGTGGGCGCTCTGCTTGCGACTCAGAGCATCGGTGCGCTGCTGCTCCATGTCCCGCTGGCGGCGCAAATCGGCAATACGCTGCTCCTCCGCCAGGCGGTCGCGCGCCAACAACTCCTGCTCCTCCGCCAGGCGGTCGCGCTCCAACAACTCCTCTATCTCCGCATTGCCATCTAAAGACAGATAGAATGCCTCATGCCTCTGTCTACCTTTGTGGTGAAAAACCGAACACTAGTTCCGGTGATGACCGCCTCTGGCGTCGCCTACCGCGGACGGGCGGGGGCATGGCGGACGTCGCGTGCGACGTCGGACCAGTGGGGGATTACGAGGATATGGCGAGTTGGGTCACGGTGCCACCAGAGAAGGTCAGGAAGCAGTACTTATAGGCGGAAGTTAGTGAGGGAGTCCTGGATTAGGGGGTATCCGGACAGCCGGACTGTGTACAACGTCCAGACTATTAAAGCGTGAAGATACAAGACTCAAGACTTCGGCTCGTGTCCGGATGGGACTCTCCTTTGCGTGGAAGGCAAGCTTGGTGATCGGAATATTGTGTTTACTTTCTTGTAACCAACTCCATGTAACCCTAGCCCTCTCCGGTGTCTATATAAACCGGAGAGGTTAGTCCTTAGAAGGCCGATCAGAATTACAATCATACCATCATAGGCTAGCTTCTAGGATTTAGCCTCTACGATCTCGTGGTAGATCTACTCTTGTACTACCCATATCATCAATATTAATCAAGCAGGAAGTAGGTTTTACCTCCATCGAGAGGGCTCGAACCTGGGTAAACATCTGTGTCCCTTGCTTCCTGTTACCATCAGCCTTGACGCATAGATCGGGACCCCCTACCCGAAATCCGCCGGTTATGACACCGACATTGGTGCTTTCATTGAGTTCCTCTGTGACGTCACCGCAAGGCTCGATGGCTCCTTCAATCATCGTCAGCGACACGGTCCAGGGTGAGACTTTCCTCCCCGGATAGATCTTCGTGTTCGGCGGCTTCGCACTGCAGGACAGTTCGCTTGGCCATCTGGAGCAAATCGACAGCTATGCTCCTGGCCACCAAATCAGGTTCAGAAACCTGAACTACATGGCGAATATCCGCGGAGACTTCATCTCCGACAGGTTCGGGCCCGCGCCAGGAGCACCGGACAGTCACGGCGAGCATGGCCTGGACCTGCTGTTGGACAACGCTCGGGATATCATCCCTGTAGTAGCCCCGGACTCAAATCCGGAGCAGGCCGCGTTGCCTAGGGACGGAGGGATGGACCCCGCCCCGCAGGCCGCACCCTCATCAGCGGTGGAGTCGAACACAAGCCTCGCTTCTGAGGATGCCTGTGACTCCGGATCCCCGGATTCATATGTGGTTGTAGGATCCAGTCCGCGCGTCCCCGAGCCCACCGAACCTAGTTGGGCTCCGGTAATGGAGTTCGGCGCTGCGGACATCTTTCAGCACTCGCCTTTTTGCGACATGCTGAACTCTTTAAAGTCTCTCTCTTTGTCAGCAGGCTTTCGGCCGAACTATGTCCGGCTCGAGCGAGAAGCAGGCGACGACGAGAGTCGCTGCCCACGCACCACCCACTTCATAGCCATGGTTGATGATTTAACCGACGTGCTTGACTTTGACTACGAGGCCATCGACGGTATGGATGACGATGCAGGAGAAGATTCAGAACCTATGGGGCGCCTGACTTCCGCCTCGTCACACGACATATACATGGTGGATACGCCCAAGGAGGATGACGGTGACAATCCGAAACATAAAACCCTCGGGCAAAAGCCAAAGCGACGGCGCAGATGCCGTTCCAAATCCAGCAACAGTAAAAATACCAGCAAGAGCGCCAGAAGGATCGATACTCCGGCCAACCCCGAAGGCAACAATGACCATACGGAACCAGCGATGGAGCAGGACGAACCAGGTCACACTGAACACAGTTCGGAGCAGACGCCCGAAGACAATGATCCAGAGGGACGAGTTCATCAAACCGGCCCAGGACAGGAAGACAGTCCGGATGATGACGCATTCGTCATTCCGGAAGAATGCGTGGAACGAGATAACCTCCACAGAAAGCTTATGGCCACAACGAGAAGTCTGGAGAAGCAGAAGCAACGGCTCAAAGCCGCACAGGAAATGCTCAATCGCAGATGGAACAAAGTGCTTGACACTAAAGAAAGATATGGCGACGATCGCCATACAAACAGCTACCCAAAACGTAAGCTACTGCCAGAAGTTGACGACGAGGCCGTTCCACCAAAGACTAACACGACCAGGAGACCAGACGTACCACTCCATAACCGCAACAAAGCAGCTACAGACGCCGCACACGACCTACGTGAGCACCTGGATAAGAAAGCTGGCGCAGCTAGGTCCATCTACGGATCTAAAGGACACACCCCGGCGAGGGACTATGGTCACCGCAACGATTACACCAACCAAATACCAGTTCGGAATAAACACCGAACACAACAACAGCCGACGGCATGCCACAATACGTCCAGATACAGAGGGGCTGCTCACCCCCTGTGCTTTACTGATGAAGTACTGGACCACGAATTTCCACAGGGCTTTAAACCTGTGAACATAGAGGCATACGACGGAACGATAGACCCAGGGGTCTGGATAGAGGACTTTATCCTACATATACATATGGCTCGCGGGGATGACCTCCACGCTAGCAAATACCTTCCCCTCAAAATAAAGGGACCACCTAGACACTGGTTGAAAAGCCTCCCCGAAAATTTAATTAGGAGCTGGGAAGAACTCAAAGACGCCTTCAGGGCCAATTTTCAAGGGACTTATGTCCGGCCTCCGGATGCTGACGATTTAAGTCACATAGTCCAACAGCCCGAAGAGTCCGCACGGAAGCTTTGGAACAGATTCCTCACTAAGAAGAATCAAATTGTTGATTGTACGGATACGGAAGCCTTAGCGGCATTCAAACACAGCATCCGTGACGAGTGGCTTGCCAGACACCTTGGCCAAGAAAAGCCAAGGACAATGGCAGCCCTAACAAGCCTTATGACCCGCTTTTGCGCGGGAGAAGATAGCTGGCTAGCCCATAAAGGCACCAGCGACCCCAGCACATCCGAAATAAGGGATGGCAACGGGAAGCCATGGTGTAATAAAAATAAATGCCTAAACAAGGAAGAGAGCCCGGATAACACAACGGTTAATGCCGGATTCAGGGGCTCTCAACCTAATCAACAAAACAAGCCATCTAAAGGCAGTAAAGAGGGACCGTCCGGACTGAATAGAGTCCTAGACAGATTGTGCCAAATCCATGGCACCCCTGACAGGCCTGCAAACCACATGCACAGAGAGTGCTGGGTCTTCAAGCAGGCCGGCAAATTGAATGCCGAACACAAGGGAAGGAAAACACCAAGTGAGGACGAGGATGAACCTCGTCAGCCGAACACTGCGGGACAGAAAAAATTCCCGCCAGAGGTTAAAATAGTAAACTTGATCCACGCGACTCATATATCCATGAGAGGGCACGAATGCGTGCATAGAGACGCGCACTATATAGAGCCCATCATACCCACACCTAACCACTGGATGTCTTATCCGATCACTTTCGATCACTTGAACGGCCGGACTAGTATTCGGCATGGCGGATCAGAGGCCTTGCTGCTTGACCCAATAATCGACGGATACCATCTCACCCGGGTCCTCATGGACGGCGGCAGTAGTCTCAATTCAATATACGAGGACACTGTCCGCAGGATGTGGATAAACCCATCCAGAATCAGCCAAAGCAACACCACCTTTGAAGGGGTGATACCAGGCGTCACAGCCTACAGCAGGGGCTCCGTCATACTGTAGGTAACATTCGGCTCTCCAGGCAACTCCAGAAGCGAAGAACTACTCTTCATCATCGCACCCTTCCAAAGCGACTAACACGCAGTGCTCAGAAGAATGGCCTTCGCCCGCTTCAACGCATTGCCGCAGTATGGCTACCTTACACTTAAGATGCTCGGTCCACGTGGCGTCATCACCGTTAGCGGAATAACAGAGCGCTCATCATGCGCAGAGGAACACGCGATGGCCCTCGTGGCCGGACTATAAGCAACCTCGAACATAAAAGAATGACCGGTCGTTAAGACCACGGACACGGTTAGACGAGTCCGGTAGCCCAAATCGAACCAAGGCACCGCATATGTAATCCTATAACGGATACCAGGGGCTATAACTACCCAGTACAGCCCCACACTTGGCTCAACCTTATTGGTAGGCCAACAACTTACACTTTTACTATCCATCGCGTACTAACGTTGTAACCTCCTATGAGTTCTCTTTTTTCACATACAACTTTCACGCGATACCCTTCCAGGATACGGCACAACGAAGACAAAGGCGCAGACATGCAGCAGGGCCCCATTCAACAGGTTTCTTTTTAGATTAAGCCCATGCATAAACCTTTTCTATTGCCTCTTGTTGTTTAACCATCCCATGGGTTCCATACCCATAGAGGATACTGCCGTTTTTGGGCACTTCACCACGACAGATTAACGCACGTACCTGGAAACATAGGGTTTATAATGAATTGGCATTCTTGAGCCCATCATCTATTATAAAGTCCGAATACCTTTGGGAGTGTTCGGCGTCACGAGTTAGGCCTTATATGCATCAGCTCCGAATCATGTCTTTGGTCAAATGTTGGGTTTGCCCAGCTCCTGGGTTTGCCGCCTTACGTTCCATTATTATCGGCTAAGGTGGCCAGAGGAGAACTACTGCGATTGTGCCCTGGTTATTCCAGATGAGGACCTCAGTAGAGAAAGCCGAAAACTGACTGTCATGATGCAGCGAGAGACTATTAAACCACTCGAGGACTCACCGGAATCTTTAGGATTCCTCCGCATTAATGAAGGGCCATTTCCTAGTCATGTACATGCACGCCCGTATTCGGATGCACGCGAAAGTACCAGGGGCTACATAGTAGCCCCAATGTTAGACTCCCACGGCTAAGCGAAAGTGTTACAGCTATATAGTCCGGTTGCCTAGTTCGACGTGCAATCACCTCCTTAGTGGACCAAGACGTTGGATCAAGAGTGATTAAGCATATTTCTTCTCGAACACCCCCGCATTGTATGCGTGGGGGCTGAAGCCAACGACTGCTAACTTTCGGATTACATATTTATATATACATATATATAAACGGCCACACAGGGGACATAATCATATTTTCAGGCAAATAGTACAAATATAGCCTCATAATCGAAATAAACATTGTTTTTACAATGATTTCGTTCATCATTCGAACAAGACATTCTTTGAGCATTGCGCTTCTATTAGATGGGCACCTTCTGTGACCTGCGCCAAGTAGTGCTCGGCCGGATATTTTGGCCCCCCACCGGATCCTGGGCCGCTATAATGGTGGCATCCATATCCGTCCAATAGGCTTTAACGCGGGCGAGAGCCATCCGTGCACCCTCTATACACACCGACCTCCTCATGGCATCCATCCGAGGCACGGCCCCAAGGAACTGTTGCACCAAACCAAAGTAACTGTCCGGCTTAGGCCCCTTTGGCCAAAGATGGTCTATTACAGACCGCATTGCAAGCCCGGACAGCCTGTGAAGCTCCACTACAGCAACCATCTTGTCACTCAACGGCAGCGGGCGAGTGGGAGCATGGAATTGCGACCAGAAAAACTTCTCCACTTCCTTGTCACCTTGACCTTTGAAGAAGTCGGCAGCGTCAGCCGTACTCTTCGCCAAATCCGCATATGCGTCCGTAGGACTCCAGCGTCCATCCAGGGGAGCGTACTTCGGATCGAAAAATTTCATCCGCAGCAAATAGGGCCCCCAGCCGCGATTTCACCGGCCTGTTGAAGCTCCTCCCGCGCACCCCTAAGCTTGGTCCGGATTTCCTTGGTGGCATTCCATGCCTTGTTCAGTTCGGCCGAATTATCCTCATGTTCCGTTTTAAGGAGATCATACCGGTCAGCGGCACCTTTTAATTCAATAGCCATTTCGGCTATCTTTTTCTCGCTTCGGCGATGAGCAGCCTTTTCGGCCCTCAATTCCTCGGCCGCCTTTAGGGCAGCCGCATTGCTCACCCGAGCTTATTCCTTGGCTTCAGCAAGTTCCACCCTCAGGGCCTCACGGCAGCAGCACCATCTGCAGTCCAAACTTATTACATTAATATCATGCCACCTTCATATTTTCCTATACAAGGGAAGGTATGACACATACCTTGTGATTTGTCCAGCTGCTCATTCACCAGCGTGATATCGGCATTAATCGATCCAATTTGCCTCGTTAGTTCGGCAACTTCAACGTACTAGCCAGCATCCGGACCCATAGGTACCTGCACATATTTACAGCACAATCATTGGTTTATGATCCCCCATTTGCCGCCTAGGGTGGGCAACCAGAGTCTCAGGGGCTACTATCTATATGGAGCACACCTAGTGCGTGCTTCACAGCCAAAGAAGTAGTGTATTCTTCATTACATACCTCAAAGCCTCTGAGCAGGCTTGTGAATGCTTCATTCAAGCTGCTTGTAGCGGATGAAATCTTCTTGAGCACCGCGCTCATTAATGAGCGGTGCTCCTACGAGAGTGCAGCTCGCTCCAGTAAGCCCGTCAGTACGTCCGACCGGACATTGAACTGCGCCGGACCCTTCCCATCGTCCCCCGTGTGAGCCAAATGCTTCGGACTCGGGGCGGCTGATGTATTGGCTTCCGGCTTCAGCAGATCTGGACTCCTCTGTGACGACACCTCGGTGTCGCCCGCTTCATGAGTCGGAGAGGCGGGTGGGGTCTCGCTCTCCATCATCTCCGGAGGAAGGTCCCCCGAAGACAAACCCTGCTGAGAAGAGCCGCTGGCCGGACTGCAAAAAGTTGAATCCTGGTTATTGATCTAGGAGAAACATAGTACCCTCGGATTGTGAATTGACTTACAGCTTGGTTGAGGGCTGGCCCGTTGGAGGGCATGATGCGGTGAGGGTGCCCGTCGGGACAAGGCCCTCCAGGGATGCCTTCTCCCCTGGTTGGGGCATCTCTGCCTCCAAGTCTTCGGAGGCAGCCCTCTTCTTCCCGCGCGGGGAGGAGGCCTTAGCCTCCCTTTCCCGACTATCCTCCTTAGGGGAGGTAACAATTCCCCCGGTTCGGATGCGTAGCGTGTGGGGTTCGGTTTCTTCGTTCTTCCCCTTGTCTTTCCCCGAGGGCATCCTGCTGAGTACCCGATCAAGCATCTTGGCCATGGTGGGACCAGGTGAACCTTCGGGAAGTGGCGCCGGACACCTGATTCTCTCCGCCTTGCTGAGCCATTCCTAGCCACGGAGGATTTTTAGAATAAACAACTATGACTAACTCAAAACAAGGTGTCCGGTGTCAAGATTACTTACTTGGGTATCTAGGCGATTGCAGCTTAGGCCCGCATCCTCGGTGGTGTCCGGACACTCAACCTTCTGTCGGAAGAATAATTTGCACATCTCCTCGAGCTTCAAGCCGAAGAAGTGCTTGACAGTCCGCGGACCCTTCGGATTGAACTCCCACATCCGGAGAGGCCGGCATTGGCACGACAACATCCGTCGGATTAGCATCACTTGCATTATGCTGACAAGGTTAATGTCCCTCTCAAGAAGCTCCCGGATGCAATTCTGCAGTACTGGTACATCACCGGCGGGCCCCCAATTCCGCCCTACGTCGGTCCAAGACGCTAGCTGTGACGGGGGGCCCGAGGGGAACTCGGGAGCGGCCGCCCACTTCGTGCCTCTGGGAGCCGTGACATAAAACCACCTCCATTGCCATACGTCGGATACTTACGGGAAAGAACCCTCTGGCCACGGGGCATCGGCGTTCCTGCTTATTACGGCGCCTCCGCACTCCGCATGTCGCCCCTCGATCATCTTCGGCTTGACATTGAAGGTCTTAAGCCATAAGCCGAGGTGTGCGGTGACATTGAGAAAAGCCTTGCACACGATGATGAATGACGAGATATGGAGGATGGCGTCTGGAGCCAGATCATGAAAATCCAACCCATAATAGAACATGAGCCCCCTCACTCATTAGGCTCGGAGGAAGCCCAAGCCGCGGAGGAAGTGTGGGAGAAAAATGACACACTCATTAGGCTCCGGTGTGGGGATGACTTGCCCTGGAGCATGAAGCTTGTGCTGAATATCGGCGGTCAGGTATCCGACCTCCCTAAGCCTCGCAATGTCTTCCTTTTGAATCGAGGAGGCCACCCATCGGCCCTGAGGGGCGGATCCGGACATATTGGAGGATCTGGGGTGTCGAAGCTTGGGTTTCGGGTGTTAGAGCTTGAGGTACGAGAAGGCGCGAGGAAGGTGGAAAAGAGGCATTGGCCTCGACCCCTTTATAAAGAGGGTGAATATCAAGAGTCCTCAATGTGACC
>NW_021222221.1:0-391 GCF_002162155.2 Triticum dicoccoides
TGGGAAAGTTACATATCCTGCTGATTTTCTTGTTCTTGGTTCCCCACAAGATGACTTTTGTCCAATTATATTTGGTAGACCCTTCCTGAATACTGTTAATGCTAAGATAGATTGCGAAGAGGATGTTGTTACTATTGGTTTAGGGGATATGTCTCATGAGTTTAATTTTGCTAAGTTTCGTAGACAACCCCATGATAAAGAATTGCCTAGTAAGGATGAAATTATTGGTCTTGCTTCTATTGTTGTGCCCCCTAATGATCCGTTAGAACAATATTTGCTAGACCATGAAAATGATATGTTTATGAATGAAAGAAGGGAAATAGATGAAGTATTCTTTAAACATAGACCTATTTTGAAACACAACTTGCCTGTTGAAATCCTAGGGGATCCT
>NW_021222222.1:0-822 GCF_002162155.2 Triticum dicoccoides
ATGAACCTTTATTATGCGGTCCGTCGCTTTTATTACTTTCACATCACAAGATCGTACAAAGCTTATTTCTCCCACACCAATCAATCATACATGTTTAGAGCAATTTTTATTGCTTTGCACCGATGACAACTTACTTGAAGGATCTTACTCAATCCATAGGTAGATATGGTAGACTCTCATGGCAAAACTGGTTTAAGGGTTTATGGAAGCACAAGTAGTATCTCTACTTGGTGCTGAGAATTTGGCTAGCATGAGGGGGAAAGGCAAGCTCAACATGTTAGAGGATCCATGACAACATACTTTATCTCAGATATAAGAAAACATAACTCATCACGTTGTCTTCCTTGTCCAACATCAACTCTTTAGTATGTTGTATTTTAATGAGTGCTCCCAATCATAAAAGATGTCAATGATAATATATCTATATGTGCAACCTCTCTTTCCTTATTACTTCCTATTAATTGCAACGATGACCAAAGCTATGTTTGCCAACTCCCAACAACTTTTAAGCATCATACTCTTTCTATGTGAAGTCATTACTCTCAATATGAACTCTTTGTTTCTTTTTATTCTTTTTCTTATTTCTTTTCTTTTATTCACCCAAGATCATGGCAAAATAATCAAGCCCTTGACTCAACACTAAACTTTATTATATATATAGCTCACGGACTCGATTACATAGAGAGATCATAAAGCAAAACTCAAAACTATATCATACCAAGACTTTATTCTACTAAATCAAGAGACTACTAAAAGGATCGAACTAAGAAAAAGGGTAAAGATAGGAGTTGTGATTGTGATACGATACCGGGACACCTCCCC
>NW_021222223.1:0-1827 GCF_002162155.2 Triticum dicoccoides
CGTCGCTGCCCACCGGTGATCAAAAACATCCACCCGACATCTTCTATGGCCACCATGGTTCCAGCAATAAAATGCTACGGCCCCAACAAAACTCATCACCAGTTCCTGCAATTTTGTGGGGAGCGACCAATGGCGACCTATGGTTCCAACAAAAATTCGCTACGGCTCCAGCATACCTCACAACCGATTGCAATTTCGCTAGGCGCGGTTCTAGCACAGGTCACCGCCGGATACATCTTCCCCAGCTGTCGGTTGAAGCTTCTTCCATATACAGTTGAAGCTTCCTCTCTCAACGGTTGCAACTTTCTGGTTGCGGAGTGTTCGGGTTGGAGGTTTCTATCTTGTCCGGTTGGAGCTTTTCCTATCTACCGTCGAAGCTTTTCCATTAAACGGTTGTAGCTTTTTCGTTTTTCAGCACCCTCGGGGTGAGAAAAGCTTTCTCTATCATTTGGTTAAAGTTTTTTTTTTCATTTAAGGTTGTAGCATTTTGTGTTACTGGTTGTAGCTTTTCCTCTGTGGGTGTTTGCTAGATGAAGCTTTGTCTATAGCCGGTTGAAGTTGTTGTGACGGCCAACCTTAGCTTGTCCACTCGATAACTGTGCATATCAGTTATCACTGTGATGTCCTTCAGACGAGTCACCATCGAGATTGTTGCCGGACGGTGAAGAGACGAGTCAAGGCAACGACGATACATCGTACGCGTGTACGTACGTGCGAGAGTCCACATATAATGGAACTAATGGAACAGGCCGAGTTAATTGTGTATCATGTGCTAGCTAGCTGTGGCTCGCGTGTGTGCATAGTACGACAATCCATGCATAGTATTGAATTTGAAATATGTCAAACAAGTATTTGAAATATGTTAATCTAGCATTTGAAAAAATGTTAAATTTTTATAGAAACAATGTTGACCTGGTATTAAAAAAAGTTAATTTTGTGTTGTTTAAAAAGTGCTAAGCTTGTATTTGAAAATGTTAATCAAGCATCTGCCAATGTTAAATGTATATAAAAATGTTGATCAAGCACTAAGAACATATTAATCTTGCATTTGATAAAATCTTAATCGAGAACTTGAATAATATTAAATGTGCATAGAAAAATGTTGACCATGTATTAAAAAATGTTAATTTTGTCTTTAAAAGTTGTAGTCAAGCATTTCAAAATGTTTTAAATGTATATAGACCATGTATTAAAAACAATGTTAAACATGTATTTGAAGAATGTCAACTAAGAATTTGAAAAATGTTAAAGAACATGTATAGAAAAAATGTTGACCACGTATTAAAAATGTTAAAATTGTATTTAAAAAATTTTAAATGTGTATTAGAAAAATGGTCTTGACGTCTATGAAAAATCTAGAAGGAAAAAAAATAGAAAACCATGAAAGACGTACAAGAACAAAAGAAACCATATAAAAAAGAACAAAAAAGAAAGAATGGAAAAATAGTAAAAACCTATAAAGAAACAAAGAAAAAGAGATAACTGAAAACCAAGAAATAGACTAAAACCAAAAAAGAAGGAAATGAGAAAGAAAGAAAACCGAGATAAACCATGAAAGAAACAAAGAAAACCCAAAGAAAACAAAAGAAAACAAAAAATGAAATATAGTGATAAAAATAATAGCAATAAGAAATAATAAAACCAAACAAAAAACAAAAGGAAATGAAAAATAGAAAAAAATGGAGAAAACCTATGGCGACCGAACCTGCAGCGCGCGAGCGGCTGCAGCGAACCTACACTGATGGGCCGGCCCATAGGGAAGCACCTTCAGCGAGAGGAGCTTCCACGCTCGACGCAAGAGAAGCTATCATCTCTCTATAAGAGAGA
>NW_021222224.1:0-1900 GCF_002162155.2 Triticum dicoccoides
AGCTTTTTCATTCATAACATAACCCTTAGGAACAACAGGTAAAACATAATCATTGGGGGGACCTTCATCATCACTATCATCAGTAATAGGATCCTCAGTAATTTCATTCCCCCTAAATCTAGCAAGTTGTTCATCAAGAAATTCACCTAATGGCAAAGTAGTATCAAGCACAGAAGTAGTTTCATCATGCATAGCAGAAGTGGCATCATCAATAACATGCGACATATCAGAATTCATAACAGTAGCAGGTTTAGGTGTCGCAAGCCTACTAATAACGGAAGGAGAATCTAGTGCAGAGCTAGATGGCAGTTCCTTACCTCCCCTCGTAGTTGAGGGCAAAATAGTAGTTCGATCCTCTTTCAAGTTCTTCATAGTGATCCACAAATATAAATCCCAAGTGACTCAGAGAATAGAGCTATGCTCCCCGGCAACGGCGCCAGAAATAACTCTTGATAACCCACAAGTATAGGGGATCACAACAGCTTTCGAGGGTAGAGTATTCAACCCAAATTTATTGATTCGACACAAGGGGAGCCAAAGAATATTCTTGAGTATTAGCAGTTGAGTTGTCAATTCAACCACACCTGGATAACTTAGTATCTGCAGCAAAGTATTTAGTAGCAAAAAGTGGTATGATAATAATATTAACGGTAGCAAAAGTAAAGATAAATGTTTTTGGGTTTTTGTAGTAGTTGTAACAGTATCAACGGAAAAGTAAATAAGCGAAGAACAATATATAAAAAGCTCGTAGGCAATGGATTAGTGATGGATAATTATGCCGGATGCGATTCCTCATGCAATAGTTATAACATAGGGTGATATAGAACTAGCTCCAGTTCATCAATGTAATGTAGGCATGTATTCCGTAAATAATCATACGTGCTTATGGAAAAGAACTTGTATGACATCTTTTGTCCTACCCTCCCGTTGCAGCGGGGTCCTTACGGAAACTAAGGGATATTAAGGCCTCCTTTTAATAGAGAACCGGAACAAAGCATTAGCACATAGTGAATACATGAACTCCTCAAACTACGGTCATCACCGAGAAGTATCCCGATTATTGTCACTTCGAGGTTGTCGGATCATAACACATAATAGGTGACTATAGACTTGCATGATAGGATCAAGAACACACATATATTCATGAAAACATAATAGGTTCAGATCTGAAATCATGGCACTCGGGCCCTACTGACAAGCATTAAGCATAGCAAAGTCATAGCAACATCAATCTCAGAACACAGTGGATACTAGGGATCAAATCCTAACAAAACTAACTTGATTACATGGTAAATCTCATCCAACCCATCACCATCCAGCAAGCCTACGATGGAATTACTCACGCACGGCGGTGAGCATCATGAAATTAGTGATGGAGGGTGGTTGGTGATGACGACAGCGACGAATCCCCCTCTCCGGAGCCCCGAACGGACTCCAGATCAGCCCCCCGAGAGAGATTAGGGCTTGGCGGCGGCTCCGTGTCGTAAAACGCGATGAAACTTTCTCCTTGATTTTTTTTCTCCCCGAGACGGAATATATGGAGTTGGATTTGAGGTCGGAGGAGGTCCAGGGGGCCCACGAGATAGGGGGGCGCGCCCTGGGGGGGGCACGCCCCCCTGTCTCGTGGACAGGCCGTGGGCCCCCTGGCACTAATTATTTCGCCAAAAATTCTTATTAATTCCAAAAAGTGCCTCCGTGGATTTCCAGGACATTCCGAGAACTTTTCTTTTCTACACATAAAACAACATCATGGCAGTTCTGCTGAAAACAGCGTCAGTCCGGGTTAGTTTCATTCAAATCATGCAAGTTAGAGTCCAAAACAAGGGCAAAAGTGTTTGGAAAAGTAGATACGTTGGAGACGTATCACGCAGGGCTTCGCCTAAGCATCGCTATGATATTA
>NW_021222225.1:0-2080 GCF_002162155.2 Triticum dicoccoides
TTTCTTCATGATGTTCTAGAAGAAGAGGTTTTCATGCGACAACCACCAGGTTATGAAAATAAGAGCACACCTTATAATGTTTGCGAGTTAGATAAAGCTTTGTATGGTTTGAAACAGGCCCCAAGAGCCTGGTACTCAAGGTTGAGCACAAAGTTACAGCAACTCGGGTTTACACCGTCTAAACCTGATACCTCACTATTCTTTTACAATAAAGGCAATGTTACTATATTTGTTCTGGTATATGTTGATGATATAATTGTTGCTAGTTCAAGTACAGATGCTACTACCTTCCTGCTTAAGGATTTAAAGATGGAGTTTGCTCTTAAGGACTTGGGGGATCTTCATTACTTCCTTGGCATAGAGGTTAAGCAGTTGAAAGATGGTATACTTTTGTCACAAGAAAAATATGCAAATGACATTCTCAGGAGAGTAGGATTGGAAAACTACAAGCCTGTAAGTACACCAATCTCAACTTCAGAAAAACTCACAATCGACATTGGAGAGGCTCTTGGACCTAAGGATGCAACAAACTACATGAGTGTTGTAGGTGCATTACAGTATTTAACTCTTACACGTCCTGATATCTCTTATTCTGTGAACAAAGTATTGCAGTACTTACATGCACGAACTACTGTTCACTGGACTGCAGTTAAAAGAATTGTGAGGTATCTCAAATTTTCAGGAGAGCTTGGACTAAAAATTGTCAAGTCTCCTTCCATGCTTGTGTCTGCCTACTCTGATGCAGATTGGGCAGGGTGTGCTCATGACAGAAGGTCCATAGGTGGATTCTCTGTGTTCTTGGGTACAAATCTTATATCATGGAGTGCAAGAAAACAGGCTACAGTCTCAAGGTCAAGTACTGAGGCTGAGTACAAAGCTTTGGCAAATGCTACGGCTGAAGTCATGTGGATTCAGACTCTACTTTATGAGCTTAGAGTTGACACTCCACGAGCTGCAAGGTTATGGTGTGATAACATTGGTGCTACCTATCTTTCAGCTAATCCTGTTTTTCATGCACGTACAAAACACATTGAGGTTGACTTTCACTTTGTCCAAGAAAGAGTAGCTCGCAAGTTGCTTGATATAAGACTCATTTCTACTGGTGATCAACTTGCTGATGGCTTTACAAAACCACTTACTATGAGAAGGCTCGATGAGTTCAAGTACAATCTCAACCTTGGAGTTCCTTAGGTACAGATTGAGGGGGAGTGTTGAAATAGAGTTGTATAGGGATATGACTAGTGTTTGAATTGTAAACCTCTCCTATCCTTTCTTCTGCCTAACTCCTCCTCTACCGACGTTCTCTATGTATCTCTCGATCAAACTCTTGATCGATCATCTTGTAAGCCACGGCAACATCCATATAAATACAAGTGCGGCCCGAGAAAAGGGTTTAACGCTTCCCACATTATCTTACAGTGGATGCACTCACATATGTATATTTGGACGATAGTTAATAGTATCCATAAAATAGCACTTTTTGTGAGTTATGTATGTTAATTTTGACTAAAGATTTACATTGTCTTTGTATTGTCAAATAGCACTGCCATACAACCCTTTTAATTCTATATAAGGGGAGTACATCTTCTCATATCCTACACCAATATGTGGTTAGCCAACAGTACCCCTAAATCTCTAGTTTTCTGTAGATCCTTGTGCTTCCTATTTGTAGTAGTTAGTTTCTTCCCCTTTGTCCACATTAGTATGCCGAGGAAAGAGCGACGGTCAGGTGTGGCATACATCCATAATGACAAAGACCGTGATCTCACCTTCTACAAGCGACGTTCGGGTTTGTTCAAGAGGGTGACTGACATCTCTGCCCTCACTAGGGCTAGGGTTGCGGTCGTCCTAGAAACAAACAATGGAAAGATGCACTCATTTGGGACGCCATTGGCCGATCCCATTGTTGATGCTTTCCTATTTGGAACTCCACCAGCAGTTCCCTCCGCCGATGAGGCAACCACTGCTAGGATTGGAAGCCTACAAAATGAGGTGGCTCAGTTGGACATGGAGAACATGACCGAAGAAGACAAAAACCAACTTTCCATCCTTCGTATGAAAAATATCCAAGAAGAGAATC
>NW_021222226.1:0-4879 GCF_002162155.2 Triticum dicoccoides
GGGGTTGTATGCCTCAATTTATTCTAACAAGTGGTATCATAAGCAAGGTTGCGAAGAGGCTACGAATTGTTGATCTAGAGGAGGAAGGATCGAGTCTAGGATGCAGCCGGCTATGGCGCGGTTCTCAGCGAAATTGGAAAAGGCAAGATCAGAGACAGACACGTGTGCGTGTGGCGGCAGGCGAAAGCATCGGTGGCAGCGTGAGACGTGCGGCGATCGATCGGGCTGATCTATCGGGCGAGCGTACATACGCGATATTCCTGGCGAGGTCGGATCGAGCAGGCGTCGTGTCGTGGTGTTCCAGGTCGGACTCGGTCTCAACGAGATCGATACGGGATCGAGGGAACGTGGAGACATGGCGGCCCAGTCCGAGGCGCGCATGGGTAATGAGGAGCAGCTCATGGGCTGGCGCGGTGCACACTAGAGCCCACGCGGTGGCAGACGTGTGCGCTGGAAAACCTGGAGTTGCACTGTCTGGTTGTCGTGTATCAATCCTGTGTATGGCTGCCGGTTGCTTGAAGGTGAGTCACGGAAAGAGTATACGAAGTAGCGAAGTCCCCTGATGAGATTTGTTTGAAAAAGGAAAAAGTCTAAAACAAACCTTGAATTTGTAGATGAAAGATAAATTAAACCCTAAACTTTGAATTTCCGAAATTAGCACTTTAAACTTGTCGATCCCGGTCTATTTCAGACCCTAGACCTGTTTGGCGCACCGGAAATACTACAATCCAGACGGGGATAACATGCTACCTCACTGATGACTAGGGCCCGCATGTCATATCCATCCCCTTCCCGTGTTCCCGCAGCCGGCGAACTGGCGCCCGTGGAGGCGCTAGGTAGTGGAGGCCCCGCCACGGCCGGATAGGTCCCAGCATGTGTCGTGCCGCCGGCCATGTGCGTAGGTCCAAGAAGCCAAAGCCAAGTTCTGGACTCGGCGCGTCCACAGAACGGCCGCTCCCAGTCGCCGACCTTGCTTCACGTGCCGGCGCCGCTCAACTTGCACAGATCAATCAAGCTACTGGCGTGCAACTTGTTACGTACGAGAGCTAACTTTTGACAAAATCCATCCACCTGCTTGCCTAGCTCCGAGCTTCCATTGCTCTCAAGGAGCACTTCGAGCACGCGCATGTACCACATAGTGGCCAACGATGTAATTGCTGAGGGACTGGAGCACGAAGCCGAGCAGGTTCGTGTATCCATTGTACGTGTGCGCCGCGTCGCGCACCTCCAGCCGGCCATCGCCATGGCGGAGGTCGTCCGCACGCGGTCCGCCGCATCGACCCAGCGGCTCGCCGGCCACCTCCACACTCCATCGCGGGTCATCCCTTGGCAGCTTCGGTTCTTCCTCTCACGTTGCATCGCCAGCGCTGGCGCCGGCCACGTCGTCCTCTATTGGAGCGGACCTCCATGGATGCCCCTACACCATGCGGACCAAAAAAGACGCCAAAACCGGGAGCCCTACATCCACGCCTTCTAGCGGTACAGCCGGCTCTGATTTCACGAGAGATGGGGAACTGCGTTGGCGTCGAGCGACAGGATGGTCGGGAGAGAAAAATTGGGAGGAGAAAGAAGGTTGAAGATAGATATGACAAGTGGGTCAGTGCTGTCCGTGAGAGTAGCAATTTGTGTTTTTTTTCTGACATATAGAAAACAGGCACAGGGTTTAGAATAGACTGGGATCGACAAATTCAGAGTGCCAATTTCCGGGATTCATGGTTCAGGGTTCGATTTATCTTTCGTCTACAAGTTTGAGGTTTATTTTAGACTTTTTCCTTTGAAAAAAGGAAGCAACCAGAACCACGTGTGTGTACAAGAGCAGTTTTGGATGGATCAAGTTCGATCTATTTTCTGCTATAGGATGCACGGAGAAGCAACAACAAACAGGGACATGAAAAAAAGGAAGTTTTTTCTGGGTCGGTTTGCTGAGATGGCTTGGAACATGTGGATAGGCTGCGGAGATGCGTGGACAAGCGCGTTGAGGATCATGCATACACATGGCATTCAAGACATGCACGGATATGTGAGTAGTCATGGTGCAGGGTGGAGCATGGTTGCAGTCGAACGAGATCGGCTGGGTCGGACTTGTCAGTCTAACGAATTGACGCGAGTCGGTTGGTACAGAAGACGGTGGTGGGATCGGCGATGATGACATAGGAGCGTGATGCTGATGGTGACCGACTTCTGGGGCGTGGAAACACGTGGCGCATGCCTAAGGGCTTGTGCGGCTTCGACAAGGCTATGGCGCGGGGTTGGTTCAAGACGGTGCACACGAAAGCTTGAAGACGACGGGGCGCGAAGGTGGACTGATCATCTACCATGGAGTCATGTTGAAGGTGGAGCTAGATTGAGGGGCTATGGTGTAAGGATCCAGAGAATCGAAGCCTATTCCGCGGATGGGAAAAGCGAGTGACACGTAATTCGGACTGGAGCCCAGTGGTCTGATGGAAGCGTGAAACTCATCATTGGTCGGTGATGATCGGTGGTACTTTGCAGTGGGGGTCGAGTGGTGTGGGTTCGCGGCCCTTGAGACTCGACCGGGACAGCGGAGGCTCAACGCGGTAATAGCGGCGAGGCATGCGGTACGCACGAAACATGGAGACGGGCCAGGGCTCTGGTGGTCGTACATGTGGTGAGACAACTGCGAATTTGACTCGGGATGACTACAAGCAATGGTGAAATTCCTTCAAGTTTCAGACAGATAGTCAAAAAAGGAGCGGTGATGTTGAGTTCAGGTAACTCTTATGTGTGGCACCCAATATGTGAGTTGTTCATTTCTCACGCAGGTCAATGATCAGTGTGCGATGGTGCTGGACGGATACTCTGGAAGTTGGGAGCACAGACTGGAGTAACAAGGAACTTAATTTTGCTCGAGTGTTGACTGTGGTCAAGAAAAGAAGGGACTACAAGTTGCAGGTGAAGTTATATGGAGTCTTTGGAGTAGCAGCGGTACTCATGGGATAAGCCCAGGTCCAATGTACATGGAAGTTTGACGCATTGACGAATTCAAGGTGGTGGAGAGTATTCACCAAGGTGGAGTTTGTTAGAGTTGTGTCGAATATATTATACAAGGTAGGTTACAGTTGGACTTGTAGTAGTATTGTGTTTAGATAGGATATGGAGTCGTGTCCTAATAGGACACTTGTATCCTAGGCCTCTCTTATATAGCGAGGGTAGACACACAATGTAACATATGCTAACATAATAGCACCGGAACGCAGGGGAAGCCGGCGGCATGTGCCGGTGTCCAGGGCGACCGGGTGCTGTATTGTAGCGGTGTCATGGGGAGGAGCGCCCATAGTCAGGCCCTGGGGATATAGCCATATCGGTGAACCTCGTTAACAAATCTCGATGTCGTGCTCGTGTGATTGCTTGGTCCTCGGTGATTGACGGTACGCCTTGGTTTATTCTAACAAGTGGTATCATGAGCAAGGTTACGAAGAGGCTACGAATTGTTGATCTAGAGGAGGAAGGATCGAGTCTGGGATCCAGCCGGCTATGGCGCGGTTCTCAGCGAAATTGGAAAAGGCAAGATCAGAGACAGACGCGTGTGCGTGTGGCGGCAGGCGAAAGCATCGGTGGCAGCGCGAGACGTGCGGCGATCGATCGGCATGATCTATCGGGCGAGCGTACATACGCGAAATTCTTGGCGAGGTCGGATCGAGCAGGCGTCGTGTCGTGGTGTTCCAAGTCGGGATCGGTCTCGACGAGATCGATACGGGATCGAGGGAACGTGGAGACACGGCAGCCCTGTTGGAAATATGCCCTAGAGGCAATAATAAATTAGTTATTATTGTTATATTTCCTTATTCATGATAATCGTTTTTTATCCATGCTATAATTGTATTGATGGAAAACTCAGATACATGTGTGGATACATAGACAATACCATGTCCCTAGTAAGCCTCTGGTTGACTAGCTCGTTGATCAATAGATGGTTACGGTTTCCTGACCATGCACATTGGATATCGTTGATAACGGGATCACATCATTAGGAGAATGATGTGATGGACAAGACCCAATCCTAAGCCTAGCACAAATATCGTGTAGTTCGTATGCTAAAGCTTTTCTAATGTCAAGTATCATTTCCTTAGACCATGAGATTGTGCAACTCACGGATACCGTAGGAATGCTTTGGGTGTACCAAACGTCACAACGTAACTGGGTGGCTATAAAGGTAAACTACGGGTATCTCCGAAAGTGTCTTTTGGGTTGGCACGAATCGAGACTGGGATTTATCACTCCATGTGACGGAGAGGTATCTCTGGGCCCACTCGGTAGGACATCATCATAATGTGCACAATGTGACCAAGGGGTTGATCACGGGATGATGTGTTACAGAACGAGTAAAGAGACTTGCCGGTAACGAGATTGAACAAGGTATCGGGATACCGACGATCGAATCTCGGGCAAGTACTATACTGCTAGACAAAGGGAATTGAATACGGGATTGATTGAATCCTCGACATCGTGGTTCATCCAATGTGATGATCGTGGAACATGTGGGAGCCAACATGAGTATCCAGATCCCGTTGTTGGTTATTGGCCGAAGAGTTGTCTCGGTCATGTCTACGTGTCCCGAACCCGTAGGGTCTACACACTTAAGGTTCGATGACGCTAGGGTTATAGGGAATAGATGTACGTGGTTACCGAATGTTGTTCGGAGTCCCGGATAAGATCCTGGACATCACGAGGAGTTCCGTAATGGTCCAGAGGTAAATATTTATATATGGGAAGCCCTGCTTTGGTCACCGGAAAAGTTTCGGGTGCTATCGGTAACGTACCAGGACCACCGGGAGGGTCCCGGGGGTCCACCAGGTGGGGCCACCAGCCCCAGAGGGCTGCGTGGGCCAAGTGTGGGAGGGGACTAGCCCTAGTTGGG
>NW_021222227.1:0-5354 GCF_002162155.2 Triticum dicoccoides
GCCGGAATATCGCCGAGGCCATCATCGCGACAACGATCTACACCAACAACTTCACCGCTCTCATCACCAACTCTTCCCCCCTTATGTAGCGGTGTAACCCCTCTTTTACCCGCTGTAATCTCTACTTAAACATGGTGCTCAATGCTATATATTATTTTCCAATGATGTATGGCTATCCTATGATGTTTGAGTAGATCCATTTTGTCCTATGGGTTAATTGATGATCGTTATTGGTTTGAGTTGCATGTTTTATTAGTGGTGTTGTCATATGGTGCTCTCCGTGTCGCGCAAGCGTCAGGGATCCCGCTGTAGGGTTTGCAATATGTTCATGATTCGCTTATGGTGGGTGGCGTGAGTGACAGAAGCACAGACCCGAGTAAGTAGGTTGTTTGCGTATGGGAGTAAAGAGGACTAATGATCTTTAGTAGTTGTGGATGCTTGCTAGAGTTTCAATCATAAGTGCATATGATCCAAGAAGAGAATGTGTGTTAGCTTATGCCTCTTCCTCAAATAAAATTGCAATAATGATTACCGGTCTAGTTATCGATTGTCTAGGGACAAATAACTTTCTCGTTTCATACTTGTTCTAGGTAAGGCGGACGTTAAGCGCGCGTAGAGTTGTATCGGTGGTCTATAGAACTTGAGGGAATATTTGTTCTACCTTTAGCTCCTCGTTGGGTTCGACACTCTTACTTATCGAAAGAGGCTACAATTGTTCCCCTATACTTGTGGGTTATCAGCCGCCGCTACACAGCCCCAACCAAGAAGTTGAACCAAACAAGAACAAGAACGGGGCCCTCCCGTCGGCGAGGGGCTGAGGTCCTTCGCACCTCCATGGCCCAAAGGCCATCGGAGATCGGGTCGACCGGTGACGGCGCCAACGGGAGGATGAGGAAAGCGTGAGATCTTTTCTTGTGGAGGAGAAAAGAGAAGGTTTCCTATTTAAAGAAATCTGGACGTGGGCCTCTGAATTCTCATACTATAAATCTTCATTCATTGTTACCCAGTGATGACGTAGTCACTTGCTGGGACGCGCATGGAAAATAAAGGCAATTATATGAAAGATGGAGGTGAGGCTAGTTAAGGCGACCTTGCAAGAAAACGAAAGCGCATATGTTGCACCCCCGACATAAAGGTTACCCCGGTGCAATTAATGATGTCCACTATATTGGAGACGTGTCACCTAGCAAAAATGCACATATAAAGCTTAGTTAAAAAGAAATGAGAGATATACTATATCTTAGTATACAAGTAATATAGTGTATTGATGCAATATTATAGAACATACAACTTCAGATACATTGAGTCCGCCCTAAACAAATGATGAAACGGGTAGTAATGGCTACGTGATGTATCTCTTCATTACCTACGTGATGTATCCAAGTCCACAAGCACTAATTACACTAGTAGAAAACAGGGCTTTGGTCTAGGCCGGGTCAGCCCATTAGTCCCGGTTCATTCCAGAACCGGGACCAATTGGGGCATTGGTCCCGGTTCGTGAGCCCAGGGGGCCGGCCGGGCCACGTGGGCCATTGGTCCCGGTTCATCTGGACCTTTTGGTTCCGGTTGGTGGGATGAACCGGGACCAATGGGCCTCGCTCCTGGCCCACCACCATTAGTCCCGGTTCATGCCACCAACCGGGACCAATGAAGTGCCTATATATACCCCCTCGCGTAAGAGCAGAGCACACTGCTCTATTTTTTTCTGGCCGAGGCGGAGATGGCTTGGTGGTGCTCTAGCTCACCTCCTATGCACACAAGGTGTTCGATGGAATGCTCGAGCCACACTACTTAAACTTTCTCCTCTCCAAGCTCGACCTTCAAGCTCCATTTTCCACAATATTTGTCTAGGTTTAGCGGTCCGTCACGCCCCGTCCCAGTCTTCACCGCCGTTGATCACCCGCACCGAGCTCATCGCCGGCACCACCGTGGTGAGCCTCTTGTTCTTATCTTATTTCTAAAAGGAAAAATATTCTAACTTGTATGTTTACATAGATACTTGTATTATTTTCTTACTTTTATTATTGCATCTTATATAGTGCGATGGTTTTGGTATCCGCCCCCGACGGCCCTCGTCCTGTCTATGATTCGGATGTGGTATATATATTATCTTTATAACTATTGGTTCATTTATTGTTTACAAAAATTATGCCGACCAACGTGACATAGATTTTATTTATGTAGGATGTATGTGAATCAGAAATGCCAACCGACCCTATTGTCGAGAGGTTAAATTTAGTTGAAGAAGAAAACAATTTGTTGAAGGAAAAAATAAAAAAAAATGAGGAGGAGAAGATGATATTGGAGTTGCATGTTGCAAATGTCGTCGATGATCACAAGATCAAGATTGATGCAATGCGCTTGAAGATTAGAAATATTAGAAAATATGCCATTCATACCGAGGCTTGGTATCATTATGCCCTTGGATCAATTGTTATCTTGGTTGCGATTATGATCGCAGTTGTTTTCGCATTGAAATGTTTTACATAGTTTCAATGTATGGTTTAATTAATTAGATGCTCTGGAGAGCTATATGTTGTTAGATGAGAACTATGTATGCACTTTGGTTTTAATGTGATGATGAACTTCTATTAATTTGGACACTTAATTATATATAATGCACGCAGATGAACCGGCAATGGATGTACGGTGACAGACACACCTGCGAGTACATTAAGGGCGTGCGTGAGTTTCTCGATGGGGCTGAGGCAAACAAGCAGAATGGTTTTATGTGTTGTCCATGCACTGAATGTGGGAATACAAGGTCTTACTCTAACCGGAAAATCCTTCACTCCCACCTGCTTTACAAGGGTTTCATGCCACACTATAATGTTTGGACGGGGCACGGAGAAATAGGGGTTATGATGGAAGACGGCGAAGAAGAAGAGTACGATGACAACTATGTGCCCCCTGAATACGGTGATGCTGCAACGGGGGGAGCTGGTGAAGATCAAGAGGAACCAGACGATGTGCCCAATGATGCTGCAACGGGTGAAGCTGCTGAAGATCAAGAGGAACCATACGATGTGCCCGATGATGATGATCTTCATCGGGTCATTGTCGATGCAAGGACGCAATGCGAAAGTCAAAAGGAGAAGCTGAAGTTCGATCGCATGTTAGAGGATCACAAAAAAGGATTGTACCCCAATTGCGAAGATGGCAACACAAAGCTCGGTACCGTACTAGAATTGCTGCAGTGGAAGGCAGAGAATGCTGTGGCTGACAAAGGATTTGCGAAACTATTGATAATATTGAAGAAGAAGCTTCCAAAGGATAACGAATTGCCCGACATTACATACGCAGCAAAGAAGGTTGTATGCCCTCTAGGATTGGAGGTGGAGAAGATACATGCATGCCCTAATGACTGCATCCTCTACCGTGGTGCATACAAGGATCTGAACGCATGCCCGGTATGCGGTGCATTGCGGTATAAGATCAGACGAGATGACCCTGGTGATGTTGACGGCGAGCCCCCAAGGAAGAGGGTTCCTACGAAGGTGATGTGGTATGCTCCTATAATACCACGGTTGAAACGTCTGTTAAGAAATGAAGAGCATGCCAAGTTGATGCGATGGCACAATGAGAACCGAGAGAAAGATGGGAAGTTGAGAGCACCCGTTGACGGGTCGTAGTGGAGAAAAATTGAGAGAAAGTACTGGGATGAGTTTGCAAAGGACCCAAGGAATGTATGGTTTGCTTTAAGCGCGGATGGCATTAATCCTTTCGGGGAGCAGAGCAGCAATCACGGCACCTAGCCCGTGACTCTATGTATGTATAACCTTCCTCCTTGGATGTGCATGAAGCGAAAGTTCATTATGATGCCAGTTCTAATCCAAGGCCCTAAGCAACCCGGCAACGACATTGATGTGTACCTAAGGCCATTAGTTGAAGAACTTTTATAGCTCTGGAATGGAAACGGTGTACGTACGTGGGATGAGCACAGACAGCAGGAATTTAACCTTAAGGCGTTGCTGTTCGTGACCATCAACGATTGGCCCGCTCTCGGTAACCTTTCAGGACAGACAAACAAAGGATACCACGCATGCACGCACTGTTTAGATGACACTGAAAGTATATACCTGTACAAATGCAGGAAGAATGTGTACCCGGGCCATCGTCGATTTCTTCCGACCAACCATCAATGTCGAAAGAAAGGCAAGCATTTCAAAGGCGAGGCAGATCACCGGAAGAAGCCCGCCATGCGTACCGGTGATCACGTACTTGCTATGGTCAATGATTTACACGTAATCTTTGGAAAGGGTCCCGGTGGACTAGCTGTTCTGAATGACGCTGAGGGACACGCACCCATGTGGAAGAAGAAATCTATATTTTGGGACCTACCCTACTGGAAAGACATAGAGGTCCGCTCTTCAATCGACGTGATGCACGTGACGAAGAACCTTTGCGTGAACCTGCTAGGCTTCTTGGGCGTGTATGGGAAGACAAAAGATACACCTGAGGCACGGGAGGACCTGCAACGTTTGCACGAAAAAGACGGCATGCCTCCGAAGCAGTATAAAGGTCCTGCCAGCAACGCTCTTATGAAAGAAGAGAAAGAAATCTTCTTTGAATGCCTGCTCAGTATGAAGGTCACGACTGGCTTCTCATCGAATATAAAGGGAATAATAAATATGCCAGAGAAAAAGTTTCAGAACCAAAAGTCTCATGACTGCCATGTGATTATGACGCAACTGCTTCCGGTTGCATTGAGGGGGCTTCTACCGGAAAATGTCCGATTAGCCATTGTGAAGCTATGTGCATTCCTCAATGCAATCTCTTAGAAGGTGATCGATCCAGAAATCATACCAAGGCTAAGGAGTGATGTGGCGCAATGTCTTGTCAGTTTCGAGTTGGTGTTCCCACCATCCTTCTTCAATATCATGACGCACGTCCTAGTTCATCTAGTCGACGAGATTGTCATCCTGGGGCCCGTATTTCTACACAATATGTTCCCCTTTGAGAGGTTCATGGGAGTCCTAAAGAAATATGTCCGTAACCGCGCTAGGCCAGAAGGAAGCATCTCCATGGGCCATCAAACAGAGGATGTTATCGGGTTTTGTGTTGACTTCATTCCTGGCCTTAAGAAGATAGGTCTCCCTAAATTGCGGTATGAGGGGAGACTGACTGGAAAAGGCACTCTTGGAAGAGACTCAATAATATGCAGGGACGGATATTCTTGGTCTCAAGCACACTACACAGTTCTACAGAACTCTACCTTGGTGACCCCGTATATCGATGAACACAAGAACAGTCTGCGCTCCAAACACCCGGAGCAGTGCGACGACTGGATTACATGTGAACACATCAGGACTTTCAGCAGTTGGTTGGAAACACGTCTCAGAGGTGACAACACT
>NW_021222228.1:0-720 GCF_002162155.2 Triticum dicoccoides
TTGACCACCCAGGCTAAAGCTCCCAAGTCTTCTCTCATCGTTCCAGATCTGCCATTTTGCATCCTTGCGCTATGGAGTTCGTCGACATGGATGGGCAACTAAGGTTGATTTTGGTTGTAATCTTAAGCAAATTTGGTTCCTCCACTTAGTTCTAACTGTTATTATTTTCCATACCTTTAGATCTACCAACAGTTTGATTCCTGATTTCTCCGGGGCAGTGTCAAGAGATCGTGCTGTTCTTCCGTCTCAATCGAACTGTTCTTCAGGGTCATCTAGGGTTGGCGAGCTTGTCCGAGAAGAGGGAGGGGTCCTGCAAAAGAATGTTTTCCCCACTGATCCGGCAACTAACGGGCAAGATCTTCAGGAGAGATCGATCGACCGGGACCGGTTGATTCTGTTTTTGGTGCCCAAAGTATACAAGCTGGTTCCTGGGAGCCGCTTGCAAATGATGCTTGTGGAGAGGCAACGTCAAAGTGGAAACGAAGGTTAGCTTGATAACTCTGCTTTAATTTATTTACAAAAATTGCGTTGCATTATATCGGTATGATGTGCTACATATTAACAAATACGACATGGAAGTTTCACTAATATTAATTGACATCGCCAAATTTTCCTATGATAAATTTATTCGGAAGTAACATTTCCTTCGGCCTATTAAAAAATAATGTTCGTGGTTTCACAGCATGAAAAATGCATGATTAAACAACTTTCCAAATGCTT
>NW_021222229.1:0-552 GCF_002162155.2 Triticum dicoccoides
ATTCTGCGACGAAGTCGGCCAAAACTTGCGAGTTGATAGCTCACCGTGGCTTATAAGTTATGTCGAACGGGAGGAGTTCAATGGCCCATTTTGCAATCCGGCCTGTTGCATCGCGGTTGTTTATGATATCGTTAAGTGGTACTTCCGAGGCTACTGTTATTAAACACTCTTGAAAGTAGTGTCGCAGCTTCCGGGATGCCATGAATACCGCGTATGCAATTTTCTGATAATGCGGGTACCGTGATTTGCACGGAGTGAGGACAGTGGACACATAATAGACCGGCTTTTGAAGGGGGAATTTGTGTCCGTCTGTTTCTCGTTCGACGACAAACACTGCGCTTACAACCTGATGGGTTGCTGCAATGTACAATAGCATTGGTTCGCCAATGTTTGGCGCGGCCACGACTGGGTTTGTTGCCAATATGGCTTTTATTTCGTCGAGTCCGGCCGTGGCGGCATCCGTCCACTCGAAGTGTTCGGTGCGCCGAAGGAGGCGGTAAAGAGGTAGTGCCTTTTCTCCCAAGCGGGAGATAAAGCGGCTTAGAGCCGCCA
>NW_021222230.1:0-419 GCF_002162155.2 Triticum dicoccoides
CTAGTACAAATAATTTTACACTAGAGTTGAACTAGCTCTATAAGCTAGTTAAAATAATTTTACAATAGAGTTGACCTAGCTCTATAGCCTAATACAAATGATTTTACACTAGAGTTGAACTAGTTCAATAGCCTATTACAAATGATTTTACACTAGAGTTGACCTAGCTCTATAGCCTACTACAAATAATTTTACACTAAAGTTGAACTAGCACTATAAGCTAGTTCAAATAATTTTACACTAGAGTTGAACTAGCTCTATAAGCTAGTTGAAATAAATTTTTCACTAGAGTTGCACTAGCTCTATAGCCTAGTACAAATAATTTTACACTAGAGTTGAACTAGCTCTATAAGCTAGTTCAAATAATTTTACACTAGAGTGGAACTAGCTCTATAGCCTAGTACAAATAATTTTACACT
>NW_021222231.1:0-843 GCF_002162155.2 Triticum dicoccoides
TTAGGAGCTAAACTATGTCATTTCTTAAGCATATTATGTCATTTTAGAGCTAGTTAAGCATATTAACTAATTTTGGAGGAAAAGATTCTAAGTATAGGTCATTTTTAAGCTAGCTAAGCATATTAAGTCATTTTGAAGGAAAAAATGCTAAGTATAGGTCATTTTAGAGCTATCCTAGGTTAAATAGGTCATTTTCGAGCTAATTAAGCTTATTATGTAATTTTTGAGCTAGCTAAGCATATTAAGTCATTTTGGAGGAAAAAAGGCCAAGTATAGGTCATTTTAGAGCTAGCCTGGGTTGAATAGGTCATTTTGAAGCTAAGTAAGGTTATTATGTCATTTTGGAGCTAGCTAAGCATATGAAGTCATTTAGGACCTGAAATATGTCATTTCTTAAGCATACTATATCATTTTAGAGCTAGCTAAGCATATTAAGTCTTTTTTGAGGAAAAGATGCTAAGTATAGGTCATTTTAGAGCTATCCTAGGTTAAATAGGTCATTTTTATGCTAGCTAAGCATATTAAGTCATTTTGGAGGAAAAATGCTAAGTCTAGGTCATTTTAGAGCTATCCTAGGTTAAATATGTCATTTTGGAGCTAATTAAGCTTATTATGTCATTTAGGAGCTAGCTAAGCATGTGAAGTCATTTAGGAGCTAAACTATGTCATTTCTTAAGTATATTATGTCATTTTAGAGCTAGTTAAGCATATTAACTAATTTTGGAGGAAAAGATTCTAAGTATAGGTCATTTTTAAGCTAGCTAAGCATATTAAGTCATTTTGAAGGAAAAAATGCTAAGTATAGGTCATTTTAGAGCTATCCTAGGTTAAATAGGTCATTTT
>NW_021222232.1:0-907 GCF_002162155.2 Triticum dicoccoides
GTGAGAGTATAACCGCTAGTCAGCTGGCAGACTTATACATCTCCCGAATAGTGTCTCTCCATGGTGTTCCTTTGGAAATTAACTCGGATCGAGGAAGTCTTTTCACCTCTCGATTTTGGGAAAGTTTCCAAAATGCTATGGGAACCCGTCTCTCCTTTAGCACCGCCTTCCACCCTCAGTCGAGCGGTCAAGTGGAACGCGTCAACCAGATTCTAGAAGACATGCTTCGAGCCTCGGTTATCTCATTCGGAATGGATTGGGAGAAGTGCCTTCCATTTGCCGAATTCGCTTATAACAACAGCTATCAATCTAGCTTGGGTAAAGCCCCTTTTGAAGTTCTCTATGGACGACGGTGTCGAACACCCCTTAACTGGTCAGAGACCGGGGAAAGACAATTCTTTGGCCCGGATATGATTCAGGAAGCAGAAGAACAAGTTCGTATCGTTCGTGAAAAGTTGAAAACAGCTCAATCTCGTCAAAAGAGTCAATATGACCGAAAACATAAGGCTATGACTTTCGAGGTTGACGAGAAGGCTTATCTTCAGGTCACCCCTCTGAAGGAAACCCATCGTTTCGGTATCAAAGGCAAATTGGCTCCTCGTTACATTGGACCTTTTCGCATTCTCGCCAAACGAGGAGAAGTTGCCTACCAGCTGGAACTACCTCCGCATCTCTCCAGAGTCCACGATGTCTTCCACGTTTCTCAACTCAGGCGTTGCTTCTCGGATCCTATCCGTGGAGTGGACTACGAAACGCTTGATCTCCAAGATAATCTTACATATCGAGAGTACCCCATTCGTATCCTCGATCAGGCCGAACGTACCACTCGACGTCATACTATCAAGTTTCTCAAGGTTCAATGGTCGCACCATTCTGAGGATGAAGCAACTTGGGAAAGGGAGGATCG
>NW_021222233.1:0-1173 GCF_002162155.2 Triticum dicoccoides
CCGCACGGACCCGATCGGCGCCGACGAACCTCACCTTTAGGGAGTCCCATACCTCCCTGGCGGTGAGCTTCGTCGACACCTGCAGCAGCGCATCCTCCGACAACGCCCCGAGAAGCAACGCGCGCGCCATCTTGTCCTTCCGCGCGTTCACCGCCGCGTCGCCCGGCGCCACCGCCTCCCATACGGTGTGTACATCGAGGATCGCCTGCGCCTTGATGGCCCAGACCGTGTAGTTGTCCCCGATCAGCATCGGCATCACCATCGTCGCTGATCTGCCCGCGCCGCCGCCGTGCGGGACGAGCGCCATGGTCGCCGGTGATCGCCCGAACCGAAGCTCTGTATACCAATTGTTGTTGCATCTCTCTCTCTCTTGTAGCTAGAGGTAGTAGAAGAAGAAGCACACAGTACACTGGAGTTTTCACCCGGCTTCACAGCCCCGTTACTGTGCCCATTGCCACCACTCAATGAATTACAAAGACGGCTTTGTAGCCTTGGCAACAAACGCAGTGCCCACGCATCCGTCGCGCTGCATGCACGGACATAATCTGCATGCCCACGACGCACATGACCCGGCCGTGGCCACTAATCCCCCATGCAAGTAGCTAGCTTATCCATCCCACGCATGCACTGACGCATGACGCGGACAGCTCCACTCCATCGGCCACACCTAACAGACTGACTACTACCACCAGTACACACGCATGCTACTGCCACGAGCACGCACACACACTACACATGCACGCCACGCTGCTGCGTCCTACACGTCCCATCCGTCCCACGCGTCATCGACACATCCGACGAACCCGATGAGTCCGACGGCACCAGTGTATCCCGCTCGTCCCGCGCGCATCACGCCCGACGAACCCGACCACACATGCCGTGGCTTATTCCAACACACACCCCTTAAGCCACGGCCTAGAGGAGTCCGTCGTCATCGACGTTGGCGCCGGCCAAGAGAGCCTGCTCCGCCGCCGGTCCTTTCCGCAGCTGAGGGCACTCGTGCCGGAAGTGCCCGTGCTCCCCACACTTGTAGCAGCGCATGCGCCTGTTGCCGCCGCTCCCCGACGCCATGCTGCGCCCGTCGTCGTCGTCCCGAGCACCGCCGTGTCGACGCTCCCGCGCTGCCCACTGCGCCGCCGTCATGAGCAGCTGCTCACCCCCGCGCTCGCCGCC
>NW_021222234.1:0-829 GCF_002162155.2 Triticum dicoccoides
CTTGACTTTTTTATTGATACTAAAGATGCAAAATACTATTATAACTAACAGAAAGAAAAAACTAACAAAATAAAATGACGCTCCAAGCAAAACACATATCATGTGGTGAATAAAAATATAGCTCCAAGTAAAGTTACCGATGAACGAAGACGAAAGAGGGGATGCCTTCCGGGGCATCCCCAAGCTTAGTTGCTTGGTTGTCCTTGAATATTACCTTGGGGTGCCTTTGCATCCCCAAGCTTAGGCTCTTTCCACTCCTTATTTCATAGTCCATCGAATCCTTACCCAAAACTTGAAAACTACAACCACACAAAACTCAAAACAATACTCATAAGTTCCGTTAGTATAAGAAAATAAAACCACCACTTAGGTACTGTAATGAACTCATTCTAAATTCATATTGGTGTAATATCTACTGTATTCTAACTTCTCTATGGTTCATACCACTTAATACTATCCATAGATGCATCAAAATAAGCAAACAACACATAGAAAACAGAATCTGTCAAAAACAGAACAGTCCGTAGTAATGTGTATCAAATGTATACTTCTGGAACCCCAACAATTATGAAATAAATTGCTGGACCTGAGAAATTTGTCTATTAATCATCTGCAAAAATAATCAACCTAAAAGCACTCTCCAGTAAAAAAATGGTAGCTAATCTCGTGAGCGCTAAAGTTTCTGTTTTTTACAGCAAGATCACATAAACTTCACTCAAGTCTTCCCAAAGGTTCTACTTGGCACTATATTGAAACAAAAGCTATAAAACATGATTACTACAGTAGCATAATCATGTCGACACACAAAAACAGTAAGGATAAATATTGG
>NW_021222235.1:0-1141 GCF_002162155.2 Triticum dicoccoides
ATAGATTAGTATGTCGAACCAAGTTCAACATATTTCTTCCGGACAACCCATGCAGAAAGGTAGAACTGGCAGAGTCACGATTTATGAATGGAGAACTCCTCAAGAGTACTCTAATTGTGATTTTTTTTGATCCAATAAACATCTGCCATAAGTAGTTCATGGTAGTTGGAAGAAGAAGATACCACGGACTTCAAGGACTATCGCAAAGGTTACTAATATCCTAAAGGCACTAGCAATTACTATCAACATGAAGTAGGTAGAGTGAATCTCGGGTTCAGAACCCAGGAGTAGAATACCTACTACTAAGTAGCATCACGGGATGCTTCCGAGAATAAAGGCCAGAATCTTCACACTAGGACACAAATCATGGCTAGACCACTAGATGATCCCCTGAGACACCTAGGTCATAATAATAACTCCAACATAAAGGTTGAGGCAGTAGAGTACCTCAGCTCAACAATTTGCGTGATTAATCTGGCCCATGGGAACATTGAACCGGGAAGAAAGGATTTGCAAATGCATCAGACTACTTAGAAACCTGGGATGACTCGGACAGCATAACGGCTATAATTGCTCAAAAAGATTTGAGACAATCACAAAAATGGTGGCATAACCACTCAGAAGCACAATATCAAGGTTCCGAGATCAACAATTAACATACGGAATTAGTAGGAACTGAACTGAGACTTAATCCAACAATCTATAAGTCTACGGATTAGTAACACGTGATCCTAATAGAAAGAAGAGATAGCCTAGTTCTTAATCCCCGCAGGAAAGATAAGATGACTCAGATCAGAAGGGCATGAGGTATAAGGAGTAAAAAGAGCCTTACGTTCCATCCCACAATCAATTCCCTTATATAACTAAAGAATTTCTAGACTCGACTTCGACCAGTTTGGCTTGGTAATCCTACAGGCAGTCAAGCTCTGATACCAACGCTGTCAGGACCCCGACTCAATGCCACATCGATCTAGCATGTAACACCTCATATCACTTTGCGGCCTCACGCACGGTATTCCCACGGGTGTCGCCTTACCTTTGCCCGGGACCGTTTGCGCCTTTTGGCACACGTATATGACAGTGTCGCTAGCATCCATATGGTAAGGAGCCCGGGCTGACATGGCTAGTCGTAAACCCAAAG
>NW_021222236.1:0-828 GCF_002162155.2 Triticum dicoccoides
GCACTTCCCACCTCAACCTTCTCCAGCAATGTCCGGAGCGGGAGGCAAGTGGATGGTCTCCTCCGCTACGGAGGGCCAAGTCAAGAAGCTAAGGAAGGCCGGATACCTGTCTAAGGACATCGCGCACCGGCTTCCCGAAAAGGGGCAGCTTCTCCCCACCCCAAGGCCCCATGAGAGGGTAGCATTTCTTCCCCACTTCCTCCGCGGACTGGGTTTTCCACTCCACCCATTTGTCCGGGGGCTCATGTTCTACTACGGCCTGGATTTCCACGATCTGGCCCCGAACGTCATCCTCAACATCTCGGTGTTTATCGTCGTGTGCGAGGCTTTCCTCCGCGTCCGCCCTCATTTCGGCCTCTGGCTCAAGACCTTCAATGTCAAGCCCAAGGTGGTGCGCGGCAGCCAGGCGGAGTGCGGAGGCGCCATGGCGGGCAAGATGGCCAACGTCCTATGGTTCGAGGGCTCTTTTTATGAAGACCCTAAAGGGGTGGCAATCCGGGTGGTTTTACATCACCGAGCCACGCGATCCGGACTGGATCGCAGCCCTCGAGTTCCGATCTGGACCCCCATGCGGCTTATGTCCTGGAAAGAGACGGGCCTGTCATGGGGTGACGAAAAAGAGGTGACCCGATTGCAAACATGCATCCAGTCCCTGGTGAGCAAGCCAATCCGGCTTGTTAATGTAATCCAGGTTATGCTCGTCCGCCGGATCCTCCCGTGCCAACAACGGGATTTTAATCTGTGGGAGTTCGACCCGGCGCAGCACCAAACCCTTAGCAGGCTCTTCGACACGACGTATGAAGATGCATGTAAGGTGCTATTCAAGGG
>NW_021222237.1:0-1015 GCF_002162155.2 Triticum dicoccoides
ACAAAACAGACGTCCGTTTGGGGTCGCGCGGTGGAGTTGGCCTTACTCGTGGGTGCAGCATCAGCATGGTGCAGTCTGTGATCGGTGTTCACCACGTACCGACGGAAGTGGAGATAGGCGGCCCGGGACAACATGCCACAGTCTGTGGCTACCAAAGTCGCGGCGAATGGCCCCTCCGTGTCATTAAGGACAGTATAACCGCACCTAAAGCGAGCCTTCATAGCGATTTGGATTGGCCATCCGTTTTCACGATCTGCTCGTTCCTGGCCGTCACATATCCTGTGTAATCCCGTAACTGGCCCAACTGTCCTATGGCTGCTGCTCCAGAGGCCGAAAGGAAGCCCTGTGGTTAACTGGGCCGTCGGGCAGCCCATTCTGGTGATTTTTTTCTCGAGGCCCGTCGTCGATCCACTCAGTCACTACCCTCCCGAAGAAAATAATGTTCCTGGTCGCTGCATAGAAAGAAGGGGATCCGACGCTGCGCGAGAGGCAAGAGGCCGATGCGGACGGTAGCTACGAGAGAAAGAGGAGGGATGGATCGACCGGTCATGGCAGAGGTGCTCCCTATAGGCTGGCCGGCCTCCTTCTGTTCTTCGCCCTTCCCAACCGCAGCATCATCGATCATTCCCAACTTCCGCTTATCGTAATCCTCCGCCCTTGCCTTGTCTTTTCTTCGGGACGTCCGTGGTATGACCAAATCGATCTAAAAAAGAGAAACCCAGGTATGCTTTAATCCATCCTCCACTGCTGCTAGGTACGATCCAATTCATCCTCCACTGCTGCATGTAATCCAACATCTATTGTCAAGATGGCATATGAATTTGTACCATATCGAATCCGCCTGAAACAGTTGTGATTCACCACCTACGCTGCACCAACAAAGAACTATGAAGGATTGGTGGCGGAGTTGTTTACCTGCTCCACGCCATTCAATTTTTTGAGGGTCACTCATGCGCCCCTTAACAGGTAAGTAACTCAGTATCCTTTTATATCCTACTCTAGATAATCTTTACTC
>NW_021222238.1:0-1684 GCF_002162155.2 Triticum dicoccoides
CCGTGGGTCATATTCTACTTCCTCTGTCGGGAATTCTACTAGATTCCCGTTCATACAATTCTGGGAGATGTGTCCTTCTTCTCCACATGAATAGCATGACTTAGTGCAGGGTCTAATTGGCTCTTCTTTGGGTGTGTCCTCCACCTCTTTCTTCATCACAGGTTCTTCTAAACCTTCCATGAGAGCTCCTTTCATTGCTTCTTCCTTCAGCTGGATGGTTCGTTGTACCATGGGGTAAATGTGACACTGAGCAGGGTAGTGGGTAGTCCCTTGACACAAGAAACAAGTAATCTGTCTAGTTGGGCATTCTTCAGTTGGGTGACTTCCTTCACAATTAGGGCATTCATCCTTGTGTTCCTTATGGGTGTGCCCGATTTCTCCACAAATCTTGCATGCACAAGGTTTCTTCATATCCTTTCCATAAGGCTTCAACTTCTGGGACACAAACTGTGACTTTAGCAAAGTCAACTTAAATTCTTTCCAAGTGGTTACTCTTTTCCATCCTTTCATGGTTTGGTATATCTTCCACCAAGTAGCAGCACCTCTTTCAAAGCATTGAAGGGCATACTGGGCCATATCCTTTCCGACTATAGGGTTGTTCTCCATATGATCCTCCATGTTCTGAATCCATCGGTCTGTCTCCAATTGACTCATCGGTCCAGAAAATACAAGCTCATCTCCATTCATCCTCTATTGGGTCCATGGGTTTTGGGGTGAGATAAGAGATATAAGAGAGGGATGCACACAATGCAAGCAACAGTTTTGAAAAGACAGATTTTTGTTGTGGCTGTCGAAGAAACATCAAACAAATGACAGCTCACAAACGTCGCATCTAACGTAGGCATATAATAGGGGTTTGGTCTTCTAAAGGTCAATGAATCTTCAACGTCTCCAAACTCTTCAAGTCTTTGTTCATGCCTCCGATGGCTTCTTCCAATCGTGCTTGTCCTGCTCAAGTTCTTTTGCCAGATCATCTCTGTTGACGCGAAGTCTCTCGCGACGTCCTTCAATATTTCTGGAGTTACGTTCCAACTGCCGGTTTCAACATCCTTGACATGATCCATGATCCTACTGTCCTTCAGTTATTGCCAAATCTCCGGTATCTCGATGTTTTGCTCCTTCATCTTGTCTACTTTCAGCTTCTGGGTCCTGAGTTCTTCACCAATTGCCTTATTGTCAAATATTGCTTCTTGTAGGTCCATCTTAACTTCCTGATGTAACACTCCAGATCCTGGTGAATACACCAGCTAAGGTTAACACTCCACGTTTGCAGATAGATGCTCCATCAGCTTTCTACCATCCAATCCTTCCATGCATCTGCATGCTTTAACTCCGCACGGTGACAATAGCATAGGCGGGCGATAACATCATGGATAGCCGTGTTTTTTTTTTGCTCTTGTCATTTCCATGAGTTAATAACTCCTGCCTTAGGGTTCTCTTGACAAAACTTTGAGTTACTAACTCTCCATGCTCCGGTCTTTCTCCGATACACCTTGATCTCGGTATTGATAACTTCCATAGTCTGCCAGGTTCCATAAAGGTAGCCTTCCTGGGTCATACAAATTTGGGAATTCTTCAGAGCCTTCAAATTCTCCAAGTCTTCGGAGTCTTCAACAGTTGTAGTTTCCATTTACACGGTAAAATCCTCTTCATTCCAAATGGTCTTAGTTGTCCGATATCTTGT
>NW_021222239.1:0-538 GCF_002162155.2 Triticum dicoccoides
CTGACAACAACGGATGTGGTTGTCATAGTATGCCTAGTAGTTGAAGAAACAATCATATCAACTCTTGGAATGTGCACCGTGCGCTTGTTCTCCTCATGGCCAACACGTCGTTTTATTTCCTGTTCAGCTTTGCAAGCAAGATGAAACAAATGGTCCATAGGATAACACTCTTCATGAATTAGTATCTCTTGAATATCACGGTTTAATCCTCCCTAAAATCTATCCATAAAATCATCTTCACTTTCTTCTAAAGAGGAATGCAACAAGGTAGTTTGTAAATCATCATAATATTTTGTTACAATTTCACTACCTTGTTTTAAGTGTTGCAACTCCTTAATCATGTCACGAGTATAATAAGCAGGGACGAAAGTATGTTGCATGGCAAGTTTCAAATCATCCCAAGTAGTAGGTATATAATCAGGGTGTAACCGACAATATTCACTCCACCAAACCAAAGCATAACCAGTGAAAGAACCAACCGCAACCTTAACCTTTTTATGTTCATCGAAATTATGGGAAGCAAATATATTTTTTATGT
>NW_021222240.1:0-1508 GCF_002162155.2 Triticum dicoccoides
CATTTGTCATTGTGGCGGAAACGAAAAGGGGTGCCACTGCGATGAATCCGAAAATGATATCACGGCAACATATCGGTTCCGGTAGCTCATGGAGATACCGATGCAAAAGGTAGTGTGGCGGGAGCGTGCAAAAGATGGTGGGGGTGATCCCGGTAACCGGGTTCCTACGGGTGGACGGCATGGCAACGAGGAGGTACAACTAACTTTCACGGGCGAATACAACATCTAAACATGCATCTCATACAACACATGCATTCGTTCATGGGCATCGTTCCGGCGGTTATACCTTCCAAGGGTGCATTCTCGGAGCATTTCGGGTACGTCGAGGGAAGTAGTTGTTCTCGCGACGGTAGTGAAAGTAGCTGTTCTCGCGGGTCGTAGAGGAAGTAGTTGTACTTGCAAACTTGTCGGATCCACGACGACGGTAGTTGTTCACGTTCATAGTCGCACAAGTTTCCGTAGATGTTCGGGGTCACGGCGAGGTACTCGGTGTTTCGGTGCGGTGTAGGGGTACATGTCGATGGTCGTCGTGGTACTTGATGTTTCGTTGCACCCAAGCGACGGTAGTCATACACGACGCGCTGTGGACGTAGTTGTACTCGCGGTCTTCGGTAACGGAAATTGGGCGTAGTGGTACACGTTGTCGGGGTACTCGTCCTATCACCAGGTGTAGTCGTTCACGTTTAGAGGGGAACTTGGCGTTTCCATGTTCTTCGGAGTCATTGTGTAGTCGTTTATGTCGTAGTTGGACTTGACAAAAAACACACCGGCTGTAGTGGTACATGAGGGCCTTGACGAACTCAAAGGGGTACTTCCAGTTCGTGAAGTCGATCTCGGGGTCTTGGCATATACATCATGGGCAAACTTGCGTCCAGCAACAACAGGTGCCGACGTGCAGAGGCAAGGAGGAGGCCGTCGACGAGTCTCTCGACGGCAAGGACCAGCAGCAGAGGCACGGACGCGGAGCTAGCGAGGGTAGCGGCGACAGCAGGCATAGGTGGCGCAGATGGTGGTCATGGGGATGGCCGAGGGTGGAGTAGCTGATGGAGGAGGCAAGGCCATGGCGCTGCTAGGACTGCCGGACTTGTAGCTGTTGCTGTCGGAGGCTGGAAGCTCTACGCCGGCCATGAGGAGCGGGAGAAGCAGAGGCGTCGGGCGGCTGTGGCATAGGGCGCGCGAAGGGGCGGCCGGAGGTGCGAAGGGAGCAGAGGAAGGGAGGCCGGGCGATGCAGAGGAGGCCGACGAGGGGAAGGTGACGACGCATGCGACTGGAGATGGTGGTGGCACGGGAGGCCGGGCGCGGCGCCATGGGAGGAAACGACGCAGAGGAGGGGAGGCTGCAGGGGCAGTGATGGTCGACGATGAGGGCGACGGTAAGGTCCGGTGGCGCGGCACCAAGGGCGGCAAGGAGGAGGTCGGACGTGGGGGTCTCGCGGTGGAGGCGGCGAGGGGATCGGGTGCAGGGAGCTCCTCTCCCTGGCCCGATGCGTGTGTGTGTGTGTGTGTGT
>NW_021222241.1:0-3705 GCF_002162155.2 Triticum dicoccoides
TCGGATGGAACGTAAGGCTCTTTTTACTCCTTATACCTCATGGCCTTCTGATCTGAGTCATCATCTTCTCTTCTACGGGGATTAAGAACTAGGCTATCTCTTCTTTCTATTAGGATCACGTGTTACTAATCAGTGGACTTATAAGATTGTTGGATTTAAGTCTCAGTTCAGTTCCTACTACTTCTGTATGTTAATTGTTGATCTCGAAACCTTGATATTGTGCTTCTGAGTGGTTATGCCACCATTTTTGTGAATGTCTCAAATCTTTTCTGAGCATTTACAGCCGTTATGCTGTCCGAGTCATCCCAGGTTTCTAAAGAGTCTGGCGCATTTGCAAAATCCTTTCCCTCTGGTTTCGATGCTCCTTTATGCCAGCTCAATCACACTAATTGTTGAGTTGAGGTATTCTACTGCCTCGACCTTTATGTTGGAATAATTATTATGACCCTAGGTGTCTCAGGGGACCATCTAGTGGTCTAGCCATGATTTGTGTCCTAGTGTGATGATTCTGGGCTTTATTCCTGAAAGCATTCCGTGATGCTACTTAGGAGTAGGTATTCTATTCCTGGGTTTTGAACCCGAGATTCATCCTACTTACATCATGTTGATAGTGTTGCTAGTTCCTTTAGGATAATAGTAACCTTTGCGATAGTCCTCGAGGTTCATGGTACATCCTTCTTCCAATTACCATGAATCATTCTTGGCAGGAGTTCTTCTGAACCAAAAGATGACAACAAGAGCGCTCTCGATGAGTTCTCCATTATATATTGTGACCCTGCCAGTTCTACTTTTCTGCATGGGTTATTCGGAAGAAACTTGTTGAACTTGGTTCGACATACTAATCTATGCATCCACAACTCAGAAATTTATATGTTCCTTTGAGTTGTCCCTCTTTAGCTGTCTACTGACCTTCGTCTATCAATTGATAGTCAAGAGTATGCGTGCAATCGTTCATCGATACCTATTACTCTTGTGGTCCATCAAGCCATTCTATTCCAGAATGACTAGGAGAAATGAACTCCAGTACCTCATCCATATCTAGGATTGGGTCAAGGTAGTCATGCTCCGCAGATCAAAATGCCAGCCCAGCTTTTGATTCTGTTCTACCTTGGAGTATTACATATTCTATATCGAGATTGTTATAGGAATTGCACACCATCCTATGAACTCTTGGTACAATGATACTTCTCGCCATCATTACTCATTCCTCGGTTCCGTGTGGTTATAACCGGAATGTCGACAAGTGAATCGTGATGTGTGAAATCAATACTCCTAGCAACCTTGTTGCTTGGTAGTTAAAGGACAATAATTTCATTCTTAGCATGTTGGTTAGTGAATCATCATTCTAAGATTGATCGTGCTACCTAGTCCATTCTCCTGGTTCACTCCTCGATCGATGAGTTAGGATTATTTCAAATCCTTGCCCTACTGATCATATCGTCTTGCCCTGGAAAGCAAGATTGTTCTCAAGCTTAGTAACATACCGGTGGCTCGTGATTTTCCGAAGATCTTCTCGGAAGTATTACCAGGTTGTCACCTGACCGCTGTGTTGAGCTTGTGATCAAGTTGGGTTCTTGTGAACCACCCTCTCTCCAAGATCGGTGTTAGATATCCCTGAGCTAGTTGGTTAAGCTAGACAACAACTTGGAGAGTTGGAAGATAAAAGCTTGCCTGACTTAGTTCGTTCCAAAGGGATATTCTTGTGTAGTGTGTGTTGAAGAAAGATGATATCTTCATCGATTGGTCCCTGTGATCAGTTGTTGGACCTATTGTCTTATCAATCCTTTGATTTGAGTGTGGGCCATTGTCAAGTCAAATCAGTACCAACGATGCTCGTAATGTTGTCTTATTCGTGGTTGATCCCTCGAGCATACACCATTACATCTTTGGTCTGACCAATGCTATCACCGTGTTCACTTAACTATGGAATTCCTTTTAAAAGGAAACCCGGATGAATTGTTGTTGAGCCCATTGACAACATCCTTATCTCCTCCATGATTTTGTTGAACATTAAGCTAGTGTTGGAAACTTTTGAAAGCATTTGTTCATGCTAGTTCATGAAGCATATGTTCGGATGTAAGAAGTGACTTCCTTCAGTTCATGTGCATTTGGTGCAAGTTGCCGCCATGGATTCGAGAAAGTCAATGTTGTTTCCTTTGGAATCATCCAAATCAGTCATGCACACGTGCGAAGAATTATGTGGTTTGAAGACTTGCAACCTTCGATATCCTCGCTGATGGTTCCCAACCAGAACTCGGTAGTGTTTTATTGTAAGACTACCATGTGGGCATGCTTGTCTGGGACAACGTGTTCACATGTTTGTAGCAGAACCAGCTCATGTTTTGGAGCTTGCTATCGTAGTTCATCTCCCGAGAATCCCGCAACGTCATCTCGTCGATTTGTGTTGCAAACTTTCATTTTTCTTCCTAGACTCGATGAGCCTGGAATATCCTGACACCAACCAGATCTGAATCTCAGGCAGATATGATGGTTGGAACATTTCCCCAAGAACTATAATATTGGTCTCTCGATAACCGGTAAGGTGGATGTCGTGGCCAACACACCCATCCGATAGACCTATTATTATAGTATCTTGTTTGAGGAAGTTGGCCACCCCCCCCATAGGGATTTCGTAGGATTTACTCCCTAGTTGCCCCTATGGATTTCTGAGATCCCGAAGTCCGACCTTTTTACTTGATGTTCTAGATATCAAACCATATCTATGAATGGGTTACTCTAGCACATCAAGGAGAACATTAGAAGCGGAGTGCTAAATGTCTCTCGGTCGATCATCCAGATTTTATTTCCTTGGCCCCGCCAAGGGTGAAATCTGAGAAGGTGTTATCTTCCTTGCATCTGCATCCTCCATCACCCTTCATCATGGTAGTAAGTTGTGTTACCGGACCCTTGACACGGATGTTGGTAAAACCTGGATGATTATGGAATTGCTCAAGTTCTTGAGAGCACGCGCAAGTGCTAGGTTTGATCGTCGGCATTAACTGTATAGCGCTCTCAATTTCCTCGGTTATGCTATAACCATTCCAATAGTGGAATAACTCTCTATTGTTGAGCCTCTCCCCAGTTACCAGAATCATTCCCAGCATTTGCATTTTGTTCCCAGTTTGCACCGCCAATGTGCCATTCTACCTTGGGTCTCTTCCATTTCCGGTGATAAGCAAATTTATCCATTACGTTGTCTTCAACAAGGTAATCCACATCAGCCAAGTCCGAGTATGCCATTCTACCGACCCCCTCCAAACGATTGCTCGAGAATTGCCTTAGGCTGGTTTAAAGAGTCTCAATGATCTCTGAATCAAAGGTAATTCTTTTTGCCACTTGGATATTTCTACGAGTCACCTTCTCTAAGGTGCATCGTTGTGGTATCATGGCAACTCAACTCCTCGCTACGTTGACAATCGTTTACCACCTTCTTAAGTGTGGAATTGTTGTGTACCTAGTGACCCTCATCATCTGTCTCACTCCATCTCTTCAGATGTATGCTTCGCGTCTCAGCTCAAGAGATGTTGCTACGACTCACTTTGCGAGCTGATCCTAGGTTGATTGATCTTCGAGAAGATAGATTCTTCTAGAGTTTTCCTTTCCTCTTCTCGTCATGCTAGTTGGAGTTCTCAGAGGAAGACTTCGAGTCAAAGATGGTGATTGAATCAACGTTCAATTGAAGTGCAACCTGGATCGTGAAGATTG
>NW_021222242.1:0-409 GCF_002162155.2 Triticum dicoccoides
GTATGGGAAATATACACTCTACATAGTGCATGTGCTTGGGTAAGAGAGATAGCGGGAGACCTAGAGATTGAGGCAAGAGATGTGTGCATGACCGAGAGACAAAGTGATAGAGACCTATGTTGGGGTCCGGACTTTACAAGAGAGAGGGGTGTTAATGTGCTCGTGTGTTGGTGTTTGGGGGAGAGAACGACTTCTATGTGTGTGTGTGTGTGTGTGTGGTGGTGGGGGGGGGGGTTGACTTCAGATAAAGAGTGAGGTGTCTATATTTGAGGGACTTTAGCGTAATTGAGATATTGTGCACTCATGGTTGATCAATTTGTTTCACAGTTTGTACTATGAGATAATGATACTTTTGAACATGCGTGATATACCTTGATGTACCAGAATTACAAACCTAAGATTGGAATTT
>NW_021222243.1:0-1441 GCF_002162155.2 Triticum dicoccoides
ATTGACCTTTAGAAGACCAAACCCCTGTTATATACCTACGTTAGATGCGATGCTTGTGAGCTGTCATTTGTTTGATGTTTTCTCGACAGCCACAACAAAAAAAATCTGTCTTTTCAAAACTGTTGCTTGCATTGTGTGCATCCCTCTCTTGATATCTCTTATCTCACCCCAAAACCCATGGACCCAATAGAGGATGAATGGAGATGAGCTTGTATTTTCTGGACCGATGAGTCAATTGGAGACAGACCGATGGATTCAGAACATGGAGGATCATATGGAGAACAACCCTATAGTCGGAAAGGATATGGCCCAGTATGCCCTTCAATGCTTTGAAAGAGGTGCTGCTACTTGGTGGAAGATATACCAAACCATGAAAGGATGGAAAAGAGTAACCACTTGGAAAGAATTTAAGTTGACTTTGCTAAAGTCACAGTTTGTGTCCCAGAAGTTGAAGCCTTATGGAAAGGATATGAAGAAACCTTGTGCATGCAAGATTTGTGGAGAAATCGGGCACACGCATAAGGAACACAAGGATGAATGCCCAAATTGTGAAGGAAGTCACCCAACTGAAGAATGCCCAACTAGACAGATTACTTGTTTCTTGTGTCAAGGGACTACCCACTACCCTGCTCAGTGTCACATTTACCCCATGGTACAACGAACCATCCAGCTGAAGGAAGAAGCAATGAAAGGAGCCCTCATGGAAGGTTTAGAAGAACCTGTGATGAAGAAAGAGGTGGAGGACACACCCAAAGAAGAGCCAATTAGACCCTGCACTAAGTCATGCTATTCATGTGGAGAAGAAGGACACATCTCCCAAGATTGTCTGAATGGAGATCTAGTAGAATTTCCGACAGAGGAAGTAGAGTATGACCCACAGGAAATAGAAGCCCTGATTGGAACGGAAAGGTCCAGGAAGAGAAGTAGGTTGGATTCGAGGAAATACCCAATTTCCACAAAGAAAGACCTGAGTCATATCACATGTTTCAGGTGCAAAAATTCAGGGCACTACTTCAATGATTGCCCAAGAGGGAAGATAAGGACCCAAGGAGACTATGTGATCATGAGGAAACCTCGAAACCTGTCAGAAGTAATGTGTTTCCGTTGTAATGGAGCAGGGCACCTTGCCAGAGGTTGTCCGAAGGAGAAGGAGACTTGTGATAAATAGTTGAGTTTGTAACAGAAGTAATATAGTAGTGGTAGTGAGAACATTTTCTTTTATATAGAGGTATTGAATTGAGGCATGTAATGGAAAAACAGGAGATTGTAATGATTTGAGAATTAATAAAGTTAGCCTCGTTGGTACTGATATGGATTTTATGAGTTGCTACTCTATGAAGGAGGATTTTGACCATTTTTGAGGATAAGAGAAATATGGTCTATGGAAGATTTGTGTATTTTAAGGGTGGTAGTACCCTGTAAGAACCTTTGACCCCAGAAA
>NW_021222244.1:0-788 GCF_002162155.2 Triticum dicoccoides
AGAGTTTGTCTTCTTATCTTCAGCAGCCTGCACAAAATTAACACACTAGCATTGCTATCATTGGCCAAGTCAGATAATAGGAAAGCAACATTGACACAACGAACGTTTGGGCAACTAGCCTACACCAAATTAACACAATATGGCACAGCTATCATCAGCCAGGTAAGGTAGTACGAAAGCAACATTGACACAATGAATGAATGGGCAACCAGAGAAGCACTACAATTCAGTAATGTGCGTGATATGAGATAGTACATTCATGCAGCTCAGTATACAAAACTACCAGGCAGTTTTCCTTACACAAATCAACATTGGCGCCTTTAACATTTTGCTACAACTAATTTTAGATCAAATAAAGGTTAGATTCACACTGATTAACAAAATACATGTTGATGTAAAAATATAGTGATATACAATAGACACTTACATCAGCATTGGATCAGAGAGAATTCCCACAAGATATTTTCCTCGAATACGATCTCAATGGAGGAAGTCTTCTATCGTTTAACCTTATTTTCTAAAAGAGAGATGGGTAAGAAATATGTAGAAAATATGATCATAATGCTATAAAATTTCATGATGCGAGGATACGCACACGCTTCTTAGAATGGAGTTGACATTATTTTGCTGGACTGGAGCGGACTAGTTCTTTGGCCACTGGAATCTGCTTATTATCAGTGGGAGTTGGGTTTCTCTGTGCTGGAGCAGTATCTATGAAAAATGGAGTTGGTTTATTATCTCCTGGCGTTTGGATCTTTTGCAAAGACCTGGTTTGTAACCCTTCAGAT
>NW_021222245.1:0-1931 GCF_002162155.2 Triticum dicoccoides
ATGTCTTGTCAAAGCAGAGATCGTGTCCCCCATTTATGGGATTCTCATCAATACGGACATGGGTAACCCGACCGCGCCATTTATCACGACGCTTGGGAGGCAAGCGAGTTTTACCAGGCCGGTGGGGACGCATAGCCGCATCCGCCCATATAAGGGGATAAGGATCCACCTTTTTACCTATGCCTTCTTCCTCCTTTGCCTATCCATCTTCTGCGCAGCCGAGCTCCAGCGCCCAAGCCCGCACTTCCCACCTCAACCTTCTCCAGCAATGTCCGGAGCGGGAGGCAAGTGGATGGTCTCCTCCGTCACGGAGGGCCATGTCAAAAAACTGAGGAAGGCCGGATACTTGTCCAAAGACATCGCGCACCGGCTTCCTGAAAAGGGGCAGCTCCTCCCCACCCCAAGGCCCCATGAGAGGGTAGTATTCCTTCCCCATTTCCTCCACGGACTGGGCTTTCCTCTCCACCCATTTGTCCGGGGGCTCATGTTCTACTATGGCCTGGATTTCCACGATCTGGCCCCGAACTTCATCCTCAACATCTCGGCGTTTATCGTTGTGTGCGAGGCTTTCCTCCGCATCCGCCCCCATTTCGGCCTTTGGCTCAAGACTTTCAACGTCAAGCCGAAGGTGGTGCGCGACAACCAGGCGGAGTGCAGAGGCGCCATGGCGGGCAAGATGGCCAACGTCCTATGGCTCGAGGGCTCCTTTGTGGAGACCCTGAAGGGGTGGCAGTCAGGGTGGTTTTACATCACCGAGCCGCGCGACCTTGATTAGGTCGCAGCCCCCGAATTTCGGTCCGGACCCCCTATGCGGCTCACGTCCTGGAAAGAGACGGGCCTGTCATGGGGCGACGAGGGAGAGGTGACCGGACTACAAACATGCATCCAGTCCCTGGTGAACAAGCGGCTCAAGCTTGTCAATGTAGTCCATGTTATGCTCGTCCGCCGGATCCTCCCGTGCCAACAACGGGAATTCAATCTGTGAGAGTTTGACCCGGCGCAGCACCCAACCTTGACCAGGCTCTTCGACATGACGTACGAAGATGCCTGGAAGGTGCTATTCAAGGGCGCCGAGGCTCCCGCATCCGCATCCGAGGATCGCGGATTCAGCATGCAGCGTCCAGCTAGCGCAGTGAGTTATCTTTACCTTTTACAGGACATGTGTTTCTCATAGTTTGACTCTATGCGGGATCTAAACTCCCTTACCTTTGACAGGATTGGCAGGCGAAGTCCGGACAGATCGACTGTCTGGCTCCATTGCCCAAAGACCCAGCCGATGCTCGTTTAGCGAAGCTGCTGGCTCCGGCACCTTATGTGGTGCCGGAGAAGAAGGCCAAGAAGAAAAATGCCACGGGGACTCGAAAGAGTTCCCGGCATATGGTGGTGTCGGACTCGTCGTCCGACGAATACGAGACGCACTCCTCCCGTGAAGACGAGGAAGAGGAAGAAGAGACCTCTCCCCCTCCAGCGGGGGGAGGAAAGAAGAGGAAGGCCGCCCCAACAGGAGAGGCCGAAGGGTCCAAGAAGGGGAAGACCCTTCCCCCGGACTACTCCACCGACGCCGCCGACGACGAAGAGGAGTGGCCGGACAGGGCCAAGCGTCCGGCGGAATCATAAGTATTCGGATACCAAAGTAACTCATGATATTCCTTTGTTGCACAGCTTTCCCTAATGTCGAATATAATCATGCAGCCCGCCCAAGGACGGGCTCGACGAGTCGTCAAGTAGCTCCTTGGATTCATCGGACGTGAATTCAGTTCTGCCCGTTGCCTCCCCTCATGTCGCGGACGACGCCGAGGTGGCATCGCAACAAGTTGCGGGCCAAGGGGAGGTGGTCCTGGAAGATCCGCGAGGCGACCTCTCGGACTCCGGGAGTAAAGGGGACAAGACCCCCCAGAGCTCCAAGTCCGGCTTTGTGCCGGAGACCGCGC
>NW_021222246.1:0-2520 GCF_002162155.2 Triticum dicoccoides
TAGGCCTCCTCGCGGAAATTGCACCTTAATAACGATGTGTATATAAGGTCCAAAAAAACAAAGTGTACATGTAGTTAGCTATCGTGAAGTCTTATCCTTGCATCACTATCAGTTGAGGCATGTCCTATTCTTCCCTTATTTTATGCTCTTTAACAAATATAGCAAATCGCACGGAAGGATATTTAAGATCGAATAAACAACAGGTAGCATAGCACACACATTGACCACGTGCACGTATTATTATATATGTAATGTGCATTCTTAGCAATAAGTTGAGTGTGATATGTGTGACATGCATTATTCCCTCCTGGGTGTCAATTATATAAGCTGACGCCACTACGCTGGCGGCTGCATAGCAAGAAAGAGGGGGAGAAGGATTTATCTCTAGATAGATAAGGAACTAGTGAGAAATGGGCTTATAGGTGAACCCAAACAAGTGGCAGGCGCACTATGACACCCGCCACTTCTATGATGGAGCAGTAGTAATGGCGTGTAATAAAAAGTACTCGTCACTACTCTTGCCATAGCAGTAGTGGGCATCATGGTGCACCCACCACAGGTGAACTGTCTCCAAGGATCCCGCTTGTTGAAAACCATCAGTGGCGGGCGGTAGGTGCCGCCTGCCACTGCTCCCGTCAGATAGCTGTGTGGCCATTGCGCGGTGTTGCCGACTACACGTCTTTTGGCCACCAGCGCCGAATGTGTTAAAAACTACAAAAAATAGCGGTGGCGGGTACCTAACATTGTGTAGTGGGTAGTAATCTACGCTCGCCACCTGGACTTAGCTGCGGCGGGTGTGTCACCGTGCCTGTCACCGTTCATAAATTATAATTTAGGGTTTCTGGGCTGCACACGTGCGCAACCGTTCACATCTCTAACTTATCCACATTTTTTTCACCCCCATCTAACTGGCCCGTTCCCACTGTCGCCATCATCGTGGCAGCATTGAATGTTGACACCATCGCGCTAGCCCGCCAGTGTGTACCAGGTCAGCGCAACCCCCTCGTACTCGTCATCCTCATCGCCTTCGTCGTCCACCGCCGCCGCATTGAATGTCGCCGCCATCCGCCACCGCCTCGAACGTCCCCGCCTTCACTATCGCCCACGTCTTCCACCGCCCTCACCTTCCGCTGACTCCAACGTCCACCGAATCCTCGATGTCCTCATCGTCTGCTCGCGTTGTCCTCAACCTCCCCGTCTTCTGTGTCCGCCGTAGATATAGTCTGTTGTAGATGTAAATTAAAGATGAACATATTTAGGGTGTAGCATATTATTTATACTAGAAAAACTTAAGAGTAGCTGGATAGTGTACATGTAAAACTGAAAGTCTGTACTAGTCATTCATGATGGAGGTGTTCATAAGGAGTGCGAATGTTTTTAGAAACATCGATTAAGTTTCGTTTCACCAAATTTTTAGTACTCAATATGTTGAATTACTAGCAAAGGTCATGCAATTTTTTCCGTGCAACACATCCACCGACAATATATCTTGTTCTATTAATTCTTTCAATGAATTTTCTATGATCGATGGTTTTGGACGTAATTTTTATGTTCGTGATTCATATTGACTTCTTTTTATAGAAAGTGGGCATCCCTGAATCAAAACCTAACATGGTCATACAATGGCACGACCTCGCCGAATCGGCAAACGCACTGTTTGTCATGTGTGAACGCACGTGTTACCGTTATTATTATTTTTTTGTTGATTTTTAATCTTCCATCTATGACCATAGCAAATGAGTGAGGATGACCCCGATAGGATCCCCGAGTGCCCCTACTGTTCCGACAACGGGGGTATATGCGGCAATCCTCATAGAAAGGACGATAGGTAGTTCTGGGGTTACGCTTAAAGAGGAATACAAATATTATACAGTAATTCCCCGAGTGCCCCTACTACACATATTTCCTTCTCAGCTAAACATGTCTCAAGATCTTTGTCTTAACATGTAATTTCTGTTTTTTTTTCTAAATACGACAAGTGGATCCCCTAGTATGCAAGGCCTTATGTCCTTGAGAAGCTGCATGTGCAAGAGAGAGAGGACATTACTCAAAGGACTTTTTACGTGAAGACGAAACATGGGTTCATTTTCGAGGCTAGGATATACAATGAAATATATCACATATATTTGAAGGAAATATGCCCTAGAGGCAATAATAAAGTTATTATTTATTTCCTTATATCATGATAAAAGTTTATTATTCATGCTAGAATTGTATTAACCGGAAACATAATACATGTGTGAATACATAGACAAACAGAGTGTCACTAGTATGCCTCTACTTGACTAGCTCGTTAATCAAAGATGGTTATGTTTCCTAACCATGGACAAAGAGTTGTCATTTGATTAACGGGATCACATCATTAGTTGAATGATCTGATTGACATGACCCATTCCATTAGCTTAGCACCCGATCGTTTAGTATGTTGCTATTGCTTTCTTCATGACTTATACATGTTCCTATGACTATGAGATTATGCAACTCCTGTTTGCCGGAGGAACACTTTGTGTGCTACCAAAC
>NW_021222247.1:0-1242 GCF_002162155.2 Triticum dicoccoides
GACCAGTAGAGTTTTGGTCCTCTGCGGCTGCTGCCTTGCGGGCTTTCCTCAGGGGATGGGGAGCCAATCATGGCAGCGAATCTAAACGGGCCAGGGAGCACATAGTGGGTGAAATCGCTCTCCTTGACGCGCAGGCGGACGTGAGATCCTTCTCTGGGGACGAATGGGAGTATAGATACTCCTTAGAGAACCAAGTCCTGGAAATTCTCAGGGAGGAGGAGGAGTATTGGCGCCGTAGGGGCGGCATCAAGTGGGTCGTGAAAGGCGACGCCAATACGGGATATTTCCATGCATACGCTAATGGGCGTAAGCGCAAAAGCACGATTCTTAGGCTGCAGTCCGAGGGCGGGACTTTGGTCACCCAAAACGAAATAGTTACACACATTTTTGACTTCTTCGTAGAGCTGTTGGGCACAGCTGAAACAAAGAGCTTAAGTCTCAGGGAAGACTTATGGGGTTGGCAAGATCGTGTCTCGCAGCAGGAAAACGACGCCTTGATGGTGACCTTTTCGCCCCAAGAGCTCGACCGTGCGCTAGCTGGTATGAAGAACGACACGGCTCCGGGCCCGGATGGATGGCCGGTGGAGTTCTTCAAATGGTTTTGGCCGACGCTTAGGGACTTGTTTCTAGCGATTCTCAATGGTTTTGCCATGGGTTTGGTGGACCTGTCGCGCCTCAACTATGGGGCTATCTGCTTGATCCCCAAGGTTAAAGGGGCGGAATCTATTAAGCAGTTTCGGCAGATCACGCTCATAAACGTTCCTTTCAAGATATGCGCCAAAGCTTATGCCTCTAGGTTAGCGTCGGTCGCTCAACGTGTCATTAGCAAAAGCTAGACCGCTTTCCTTAAAGGCAGGAACATCCTGGAAGGGCCAATTGCACTCATGGAGATAACCCATGAGTAGAAACGTACACGGGCCAGGGTGTCATTCTCAAACTAGATTTTGAGAAAGCGTACGACCGTGTAAACTGGGAGTTTATTCGGGAAGTCCTCCTCAAAAAGGGTTTTGAGGCAGGGTTCGTTCACCGGATCATGCATCTGATCTCGAGTGGCAACACCTCGGTAATTGTCAATGGTGACATGGGTAAGTTCTTTCGCAATCGGAAAGGACTTAGACAAGGCGACCCCGTCTCCCCCCTAGTCTTTAACTTCGTGGCGGACGCTTTGGCTGCCCTGCTGTCCAAGGCCAGGGAGGCTGGACACATCAAGGGGCTCATCCCACACCTCATTCCAGGTGGGGT
>NW_021222248.1:0-469 GCF_002162155.2 Triticum dicoccoides
TGCTTTTCACAAAAATAAACATTTGACTTACCCCGAAAAATATGACTAATTCAACTTTTACGGTTTCAATAAATATGACTAATTGATCGTGTATTTTTGCCCAAATCAATTACTTCATTTTAATAATCATTGCTGCACCATACATAATGTTTTAATCATACACTCCATCCTTATTATATCTATATGCTTATAAAGGATTAGATCACTCCCATCAAATATGAGCGGGCGCGGCAACGCGCGCCAATATGATCTAGTATCTTGAGTGGATACCCTAGATAGAAGTGCATGACTAAAATCATGAGTATTTGTGATGTCCATTAGTTTCAAGATTTCATCAAACTCATTTTAGTGACTAAGCGTTCCTTTTCTTTGTTAAATTCGTTCACGATGGACGAAATGCAAATAGATGTACATCTAGAAATGAGGGCTATATATTTAATAGGAAGTGATGAGGACCTGATCGGTGGTT
>NW_021222249.1:0-2040 GCF_002162155.2 Triticum dicoccoides
TGACCGTCTCTTCATCGCCCCCCAGATGAGGCATGTTGAAGAGTGCCGTGTTGCCCACAAGGGCTTGCAGAACCCCGAGAACCTGGTTGTCGGGGTGTGGCCGACCTGAGTGTACCATGCCTCTTGCACGGGCTCACTGGTCGCCAGCATCATGGTTGGGACGCAGCCCACCATATGCGTCGTTGTCGTGCCTCCTAGCACGGACTTGTTGGGTCCTGAGGATGTCGGCGACACCTTTGCCATGCCAACTTGCACGGGCTTGTCGGGTCCCGAGATGTCGGGGCCGCGATTGCCGTGCCAACTTGCACGGGCTTGACCAGCGTCACAAGGGACGTGGTTGCCGGGGTGTGGCTCCCCCACACCCGGGTCTTCATCTCCTCCCAGTCATAGGCCCCCGAGAACGTTGTTGGTGGGGAGAGCACTACCGATGTTGGGAGGGGATTATTTGAAGAGCTCAGTGCCTTCCGCACAGACTTGACGGTTGTCGGCGCCGTGGTCGACGGAGGTGGTGCGCCCTCCTGCACGGCTTCGATGCTTGTCGGGACCATGCTCTCTGGAGGCGCTGCGCCCTCCTGCATGGTCTCGACGCAAGCCATCATCATTGCTGGCCCACCGTCCTCTTCAGCCTGCATGAGATTTGTCGCGGCTGCGGCATCCTCGTCAGCCAACCTCTTGCGGCACTCACGGGCCCAGTGGCCCTTGATGCTGCAATGTCGGCACTTCTCCCGGTCGTCGATGCCGGCACCTCATCCAGCTCCGCCATGGGTGCGACTGCCGCCTCTGCCGGTGCCGCCTCCACTACTCGGGGCACCGCCACCACGTCCTTGACGCTTCCTCGCCTCTCAGTTCTTCGAGAATAGGAGTTGTCCACCGTCGAAGCTCTCGCGACCATCATCAAGGCGGTCCTCAACCACCCGCAACCGGCCCGTGAGCTCCTAGATGGAGAGCTCGCTCAGGTCGCGCAAAGTCTCGATGGAGACCACTACCTGAGCAAAGCGAGGTGGCACGACGCAGAGAAATTTCCTCACGACTCTCGCGTCGTCCATGGTGTCGCCGAGCGCGCGGAGATACGACGCAAGGCTGGAGATCCGCATGGCGAAGTCATCGACGAGCTTGCCCTCCTTGAAGGCGATGTTCTCGAAGTCCGCCCGCAGCTTCTGCGTGTTCGCCTTGCGCACGCGGTTGCTGCTGAGGCGCTGGGTACGGATGGCTTCCCATGCCTCCTTGGCACTTGCCTTCGCCGCGAGCATGCCGTGAATCTCCAGCGGCGTGGCACACATGAGTGCCGCCACGGCTTTCCTGTCCTCCTTTCTCTCGACCAGGTCGTCCTCCATGGGAACCCAGAGGCTCGTCGCATGGAGGTTGCACTCCATGATCAACGCCCACTCGCTGTAGTTTGAGCGCGTGAGCATCGGAAAGGTGATGGGTAAGCTACCACTGATTGCGGTCTCGCGCACAATCTCCCTAACCACGACCTCACCGCGATGGATGTGCCTGGACCGGCTGCGCCCTCGCCGCTCCTCCGGAGGCGGCGACTGGGAGCCATCCTGTGATGGCCGCGACTTGGAACCACCCGAGATGGTGCGCTGCTGCTTTCCTTGTGCACCAGCCATCGCTACTGTAACCTGGGGCTCTGATGCCAATTGTTAGCCCAAACTATTCTCGGCTAGCTAGTATTCTCAGGAACAAACTACAGTAGTAAAGCACTCACTGAAGCAGCACACACACGTATTAGCAAGAGCCTAGCTCACTTGCTTCTAGAATGGATATGCACACACATATGTGAGAGAGAAGGAGTACTACTTGAGACTTGGATGATTATCAGTGGAATGGCCTGCTTTACAATGAAGGAGCACGACTCCTTTTATAGGGGATTGCAAACAGCCTATTGCAGTCATACGTGAATGTGAGGTAGCTACTCCCTCCGTTCGGAAATACTTGTCATCAAAATGAATAGAAGGGATGTATCTAGATGTATTTTAGTTCTACATCACTAGTGCAGAACCGGGCAATAGCACCGGTTCGTAAGGCCCTTTAGTG
>NW_021222250.1:0-714 GCF_002162155.2 Triticum dicoccoides
TTAAAGGGAACAATCCTTTGCCGACACGGTTCGTGCAATCACATCTGCATACTCCTCCAAACTTTTGTTTTTCTACAACACCTCCAAACTTTTGTTTTTCTACAACTTTTATTTTTAATTTTGCATTCTCAGCGGTGCTTGTTGCTCCTCGAAGTAGTTTGGATGCAACAACCAAGTTCTGAATTCCAACAGAAAAACTGACGATTGGCGGTCATGGTTCTGTAGAAATTAAAGGGAACAATCCTTTGCCGACACGGTTCGTGCAATCACATCTGCATACTCCTCCAAACTTTTTTTTCTACAACACCTCCAAACTTTTGTTTTTCTACAACTTTTATTTTTAGTTTAGCATTCTCAGCGGTGCTTGTTGCTCCTCGGAGTAGTTTGGATGCAACAACCAAGTTCTGAATTCCAACAGCAAAACTGACGATTGGCGGTGATGGTTCTATAGAAATTAAAGGGAACAATCCTTGGCCGACACGGTTCGTGCAATCACATCTGCATACTCCTCCAAACTTTTGTTTTTCTACAACACCTCCAAACTTTTGTTTTTCTACAACTTTTATTTTTAGTTTAGCATTCTCAGTGATGCTTGTTGCTCCTCGGAGTAGTTTGGATGCAACAACCAAGTTCTGAATTCCAATAGCAAAACCGACGATTGGCGGTCATGGTTCTTTAGAAATTAAAGGGAACAATCCTTTGCCGACACGGTTC
>NW_021222251.1:0-1173 GCF_002162155.2 Triticum dicoccoides
GGCAATTGCACCCACATGAGGAGAATTATCCCACTCATGATCTAGAGCTTGCAGCCGTAGTCTATGCACTTAAGACCTGGCGACATTACCTCCTCGGTAATCGTTGCGAAATATTCACTGATCACCAAAGTCTGAAGTATATTTTCACCCAACCGGATTTGAATCTCAGGCAGAGACGTTGGGTTGAATTGATCACCGACTTCGACTTAGGAATAACCTACACCCCAGGGAAAGCCAACGTCATGGCTGATGCGCTAAGTCGTAAATCTTATTGTAACAACCTGATGTTACAACAAAGTCAACCGCTTCTCCATGAGGAATTTAGGAAGCTTAACCTTCATATTGTTCCTCAAGGTTTTCTCTCCACCTTGGTGGCAAAACCTACCCTTACGGATCAAATTATCAAAGCACAGAAGGTAGATCCGGGAATCTCCCGCATCAAGAGGAACATTCAGAAAGGAATTGCGAATTGTTTCTCCGTTAATGATCAAGGAGTCGTATACTTCGGGGATCGACTAGTGGTTCCCAAGGTGCGCAACCTGAGGCGATTGATCCTTAAGGAAGCTCATGAATCTCCTCTCACCATTCATCCCGGTAGTACTAAGATGTATCAGGACCTACGCCAGAGGTTCTGGTGGACTAGGATGAAGAGAGAAATTGCTCAGTACATTGCAAATTGCGACGTCTGTCGTCGCGTAAAAGCAGAGCATCAACGGCCTGCTGGCACCCTTCAACCCTTAGCTATTCCTGAATGGAAATGGGATAAAATTGGTATGGATTTCATTACCGGGTTTCCCAGGACCAAGAGAGGGAATAATGCTATTTTCGTCGTGGTCGATCGTCTTTCCAAAGTAGCCCACTTCTTACCTGTTCGTGAGAGTATAACCGCTAGTCAGCTGGCAGACTTATACATCTCCCGTATAGTGTCTCTCCATGGTGTTCCTTTGGAAATTAACTCGGATCGAGGAAGTCTTTTCACCTCTCGATTTTGGGAAAGTTTCCAAAATGCTATGGGAACCCGTCTTTCCTTTAGCACCGCTTTCCACCCTCAGTCGAGTGGTCAAGTGGAACGCGTCAACCAAATTCTAGAAGACATGCTTCGAGCCTCTGTTATCTCATTCGGAATGGACTGGGAGAAGTGCCTTCCATTTGCCGAATTCGCTTACAACAACA
>NW_021222252.1:0-823 GCF_002162155.2 Triticum dicoccoides
TAGGTTGGATACACTTTGAGTCAAACCATTATTTCATCCAATACAATATGCTCACACGAAAAAAAGTTCACCTTATGTCAATCATACAAGTACTGAGGATTACCTCGCCTAAAAAATTCGAATGATTACAACACATGGACAACATAGGGGGTCTTACAACATAATCCATTCAGAGACATGATACAACATGCAAGTACAATAATCTAATGACAATTTCAACTTCTATCTAAAGAAGAACTGGGATTACCCTGGGCTTCAGATAGCAGAAGCAGCAGGACCTCCTCCGTCTTCAAATGCAACATTCTTACTTCCTCCAATTCTTGGGTTGCTTGCATAATGCGTGCAGCTAATTGCATAATTTCCACCTTCAAGACCGAGATTACCTCATTCATGGCAGCCACACCATCTCTTTCTGCCTCTAGTAGAGCCTCAAGAACTATAATATCTGTGCTCAGACTGCTCTCTGGCGGTGTTGCCTCTGAACTGCTACCATATGGTAACATGGATGGCGCACTGCTTCCACAAATAGATTCTGGGGTTGTACATTGTGTCCTAGTGTGAACGGCATCCTGAAAGGTTTCCGCTGGACATAAGTAAGAGATAGTTATCGCATGATCCAGGCAGTAAGCTTACATGGTAAACGACATACGAATTATTGTCGAGCATGGCAAGCTATATTTAAATGGTTCGAAGCAGCATCAGCCGAAAAGAAATTAAAATGGTAAGATGAAACTAGGGATGTATGTGGCAAATAAACGACATCCGCCAGTCCCATCTAGTTAGTTTTTGCTAGCTCCCTAGTTCATTTTCCTCAAAAAAAAAA
>NW_021222253.1:0-3000 GCF_002162155.2 Triticum dicoccoides
TGAGGGCGATGGTGAGGCAATCAGCAAAGCAGAAGACCAACCGAGGGGATTAGCACCGGCCGGTCAACTAGGAGGCACAGTTGAACCGTAACATGAGCCAGCCTAAGGCACTTCGATAGCCCTGCATATCTAATGATCAGGGTGAGTTCTGACAAGTGTCTTCCATGATGACATGATCCGTCTAAATGGTGACTATGTCCATGGGTGGCAGCACCCTACCTTGTGTCAGGTTTCCTCCCAGAATGTGGGTGATACAGGTGGCCTGCAATGTAAAGAGATCAAACACAGCCACATGACACTGAGTGTGGCTGAATAAAGACTGAAAATATGGTTTACAGGTACACAGACAGAGATCAGTGGATCTTTATCTTACCACCATCGATTCAAGAGAATTCCGGATGCTCTAAGAGGGGCACCATCACCGATGAACAGCGACTAGCCCGACAATAAATCCAATTATCTACCAGGATGCATGCAGTTAACACCAAGTTGGGTCAAAAACTATTTCTCCCTTGCAAGTCGCAAATGATAAAATGTGGCAGTTTGTTAGGCACATACCTACTGCGGATATGGTCGGTGGCGCCGTGTGCTAGTGCATGGCCTCCATCAGGTTCATTCAGAAGCCCTTATCGTCAGCGACCTCGCTCTCGCACGGTGCCAGGAGGGGAGTCTCCTACAATTCTGTACTTCAAAGTCATTTTCTCTGAAACCCTGAACATGTCAACAACACCTGAACACCCAACTGACATGGACAAGCATGAACACTTACAATCTGTGGTTCTCCTCATTGTGTTCGTCAGGCCTAGCTGACGCACGCCGGGAGGGCCGCTTCCTCTTCGGCCTTGAACCCCTCGAGATGCTCCTCGTCGCTGTTTGCCGGACTTGTGCACCATGCTGTTGATGTACGCCCATATGGACAGGATAGGCCACCAAGCTGTATCCAGGCAGCCGCAGAGCAAAACTAACAGACTGGTCTCCCGGTGGCAGAGAGCAGGCAACAACAGAACAGAGCCTAGTGCTTCAGCCAACATAGTTAATTAAACTGTAAGATGAGCCAGGTTTCTGGAGGCACACACATGTCTTGGACCAGCTATTCATTTAAATTAAACGAACGAACCAATGAATATATATATTTACAAAAGGCTATATATCATTGGCTGCAAAGGTGGCCAGCGGGAGATAATTTACCTTTCCACTTATTTGTAGATGGCAATCCAAATCACACTTTATATAAAGTTCTTCCAGCATATACGCGCAATCTTCGGCCAACTTTCTCCATCGGGTGCTCGGCAGCTCTCCTTCAAGAGCTCACAACAGCCCACTATGCTTATGCTCTGGAGGGAGGATGGCAGATCTGGTAAAGATGATATGTTGGGGCATCTATAGATCTCGAGAGTATTCAGATTGGAGAAGCACTTCAGATTTGTTGGCAGGAAAATCATTTCACAGCCACGGAAAGACAGGAACCTGACAGATGTAAAATTTGCAGGTTCTTCAAATGAAACTAATGGTTCTTTGCATCCTTCAAGACCGAGCCATGCTGGAACTGTGAAACCTTCAGCCGAGAGCATCTTGTTGAGTATTGCAAGACTACTAACAAAGAGTGACTTCTGGATTTGAAACTGTGAGATACACTCAGGGTTGAGCTTCGGGACATCAATCAAATGTAAGTACTGAAGTTGCAGGGAAGACAATCCTTCAAGCATACATAAATCTGGCAAGTGGCGCAGTGTTAATGATATTACAGAGGTGAGACTACCAACAAATAAGCATGCGGTGCTTCTGCAATTGGTTAAGCTAATATCATTCATGTGTGGTAATTGGTCAGTACAGAGGAAATCAGCTGCAAGGACGCAATTGTCTATACAGAGTATCTTAAGGGATAATGGCAAAGGTTCTGCTCCACTTCCCAACTCTAAAGAAGGGCATGAAATCAATGTAATGTGTGAAAGAGAGGCAGCAGCTTGCAAGCCCCCTAATGACAGGAGACACCAGCAGTGTTTGATGGACAAGCGGTCAAGTTTTGCCAAATGTTGGAATACCTCTTCCGAAGGAAGTGTAGTTAAAGTCATAATCTCTTCTAAGACCAATAATTTGAGTGAAGCCAGACCATCAAGGCAAACAGCTAAAGCTCCATTGGTAATACCGCATGAAGAAAGACAAAGTTGACGAAGTCCTGATGGTGGAGCCAGCGGCAACCCAGCGGCCCTTCCATACAAGAGTCTCATCCTCTGCTTGTGACAGTATACCCATGCCTCGATGAGAAGCTCTTTTACTGATAATCCACCTTCCTCTAATTCCAGAGCACTTTCAAGGTTTTGGACATGTGACACATCAGCATTCATCAATATAATCAGTTGCTTCAGAAATAAATGTTCCAATGAGAGTACGCTCCTAATATCTGATCCTGAATCCACCTCCCATATTAAACAAAGTTGTGATGCCAAGTGGTCTGTCATCATGATGTTCTTTCTCTGATCATCATGTTCCAGCTCATCATTGGAGAAAAATATAAGCTGTGGGCATCTCTTTACTCGTAACTTCTGAAGCCCTAGTGGAAGACAAGGTAATGTCTTCAGGTTTGGCAGATTGGAGAGGACAAGGCAAGAGCAATTCCCAAATAACTCAGAATTAGATGGTAGGCTTTGTAATGGGCTGCAATTCATAAACCATAGAGATTCCAAATTATCAAAATACAAACCAACAAGTAACCAGCCTGGAAACTTTGAAGATTTGTAACCATTGATTTTGAGATCACGAAGTTGAGGCGGTGGCATCAGGCCTTCTAGAATCTCCAAATGTAAACTATTCTCTGCATTCATGTTATCGTTGAAATTCCAGATAAGTTGCAGGCTGTCAAGATAAATTTTCTGATGCAGCTTCGATTCCAAAGCTTCATCCTTCCCATTGACATTATCAAGGTTTGTGACACTTAATCTGCCACGAATCTGGTTCATGTCCCTTAACTGTTGCAACTCATACCCCTTTTTCTTTTGCACA
>NW_021222254.1:0-966 GCF_002162155.2 Triticum dicoccoides
TTTCTGAAAGTTTGGGGCTGCGATGCTTATGTGAAAGAGCTTCAACCTGATAAGCTCGAACCCAAATCGGAGAAATGTGTCTTCATAGGATATCCAAAGGAAACTATTGGATACACCTTCTATCACAGATCCGAAGGCAAGACTTTTGTTGCTAAATTTGGAAACTTTCTGGAGAAGGAGTTTCTCTCGAAAGAAGTGAGTGGGAGGAAAGTAGAACTTGACGAGGTAACTGTACCTGCTCCCTTATTGGAAAGTAGTTCATCACAGAAATCTGTTCCTGTGACCACTACACCAATTAGTGAGGAAGCTAATGATGATGATCATGTAACTTCAGATCAAGTTACTACCGTATCTCGTAGGTAAACCAGAGTGAGATCCGCACCAGAGTGGTACGGTAATCCTGTTCTGGAGGTCATGCTACTTGACCATGACGAACCTACGAACTATGAAGAAGCGATGGTGAGCCCAGATTCTGCAAAATGGCTTGAGGCCATGAAATCTGAGATGGGATCCATGTATGAGAACAAAGTATGGACTTTGGTTGACTTGCCCGATGATCGGTAAGCAATTGAGAATAAATGGATCTTCAAGAGGAAGACGGACGCTGATAGTAGTGTTACTATCTACAAAGCTAGAATTGTCGCAAAAGGTTTTCGACAAGTTCAAGGTGTTGACTACGATGAGAATTTCTCACTCGTATCTATGCTTAAATCTGTCTGAATCATGTTAGCAATTGCCGCATTTTATGAAATCTGGCAAATGGATAACAAAACTGCAATCCTTAATGGATTTCTTAAAGAAGAGTTGTATATGATGCAACCAGAAGTTTTTGTCAATCCTAAAGGTGTTAACAAAATATGCAAACTCCAGCGATCCATCTATGGACTGGTGTAAGCATCTCGGAGTTGGAATATACGCTTTGATAAGTTGATCAAAGCATATAGTTTTATACAGACTTGCGGTGAA
>NW_021222255.1:0-2260 GCF_002162155.2 Triticum dicoccoides
TGTTTGCTGCTTTGGAGGAATCTCAGCTCATCGGGCGAGTGAATGAAAGATCTGAAATCATCGAACTAGTTTCAAATAAACATGGACAAGAACTTCAGGTGATATCATTATGGGGAATGGGTGGTCTTGGGAAAACCACACTAGTCAGAGATATATATCAAAGCCAAGAGATCAGTCAAATGTTTGAGGCACGTGCTTGTGCCACTGTCATGCGTCCTTTCAATTGTGAGGAGCTTCTTAGAAGCTTGGCAATGCAGTTTGGAAATGTGACAGATCTGAGAGGTTATTTAGATGGAAAGAAGTACTTGATTGTTCTCGATGACATATCATCTGCTGCCGAATTTAATGCCATAATACAACATTTGCCCAAAACAGCGGGAAGTTGCATCATAGTCACCACAAGGGAAGAGAGTATTGCTAAGCACTGTTCAAATGTGGAAGGAAATGCACGGAAGCTCAGCACCCTGAATTATGATGACGCTCATATTCTTTTGATGAGGAAGGTATAAGCAAAGTAGCATTATGTTCAATTAATTATCTTTTTGTTAGTCCATCTTGTTAAAATTAGAGCTGTTGCGGTATTGTGGTGATCCTTCACAGTGCATCGCCAGGTATTTTCTTGGGCTACAATATCTCCCAGGCCTCAGGGAATTCATGCTCAGCGACTACTATCGCTACTATAGGAGTGAACACAAGGATGACTTCCTGGGCGACTTGCAGGCCCAGATTTCCCAGAATACAAATCGGCCGGTTCTGAACCGTGCTATTAATTTCCGTTGAACCGGCGATGTAACCCGCACATTTGTGTAGATAGATGTTATTGTAACATTGTTGTGTTTGGTGCTTTTATGGGGTATTTCATCTCTTGCAACTCTTTATCCAATTTGATTTGTCGAGACATTGGATTTGGTATCTCATCACTTTCACTCCTATATATAGAAGGCGTTGGAAATCCTCAAAAGAAATTATGGCCACTGATTTACTACATCGGCATGTTACAATCGATGGATTTCCGTAACACTGCAAATGCCTCCCTTTTTTCTCTACCGTATAGCAAATGACAAATAAATTTACGAAAGGAAAAAGAATGTACCACTTTGCTTGCACGGAAGGAAGTGCAGACCAGAGAGCGCCAGGGCCGAAAACGCCGTCAGCCTCCAGTTTGCTGGCAGGCAGCGACACGACATCATCAGCAGACCTGTGGTGGTACAGCCTGTCAGGCAGCTCGATGGAGGATACCACGGTGAAGGCGGCGGTCGCCATGGTGGAGAGGGTTCAACCGAGGGGGGGACCGAGGATGTCATCCTGCCTGCTGCCTCTCAACAAGGAATCAGGCTCTGCCAATAACTAGGGGCAAATAGCAAACCACAAGCAAATACTCTGCTGTATGGCATATGGCAGCATTTGGTACAGCAATCAAAACCTTCACTCGAGCAGAACAGCATGGGAAAAGGATATCCTTCCAACTAGCATCGATCTCCAATCAACAGATTTGAAAAGTTGAAAAAAGAAAAGATTGTATGCAGCAACTCCGAGCCATGTGTTGTGATCTGAGTTCAGAACTCCCTTTCGTCATTAAAAGATTTCTGAATATTGAGAGTACCAGAAACAGCTCGATGTCCTGTGAACATAATTTAATTAAAAAAAATAGAAGCTTTTTTCAGTAGCTTCAAGAATATTTGCAGGGTCACAGCCAGAAACAGAGATAGAGAGACAGTAACCAGCCATCACAGTATGCACAAAGAAACCAACAGCAAGCCAACCACAATTTTGTTTTGCTTTTCTTCTCACGTTTTTTTACAGTTGTGCCTCCTAACATAAACCCACAAGCGAACCAACAAGGAACGAGTAAATTGGGTCAGATGTATAATTAGCCGATGTATAATCCTGGTACATTTCAATGGATCACCAGGAACAATGTGTTCACCTTATTTTACGATCAGAGGACTGACTGCTGCACGGCCTCGTAATGGATTTACTGCTGCAATGCCTCGTAATGTACTAGTACTTCCGTTACCATGTACGCTGATATGATTACCGTCATTAGTAGATGGTGGGTTCAAGCGTCTAGTGTTGCGGGGCGGAGATGGGGCGCTGACTACGGTAAAAGAATTTAATCAATTACTATTTTTTGTATTGCTTGTTACTTCCATTTCCTAATCCCTATAGGGACAGGAACAAGCGGCCCGTCGGGTGGGTCATTAGCGACCAGCGCGTACGATTAGGCGTTTTGCGCTCTCGCGCAGTTTAGCGCCACCGT
>NW_021222256.1:0-1940 GCF_002162155.2 Triticum dicoccoides
GATGTTGTAATAGTAAAAAATAATCTTACCAGGGTATCTCCATGGTAGTTACCGTAGTTCAACACATGCACTAGTCGCACGTATTGACCATAATGTTGAGGAGTTTGATTGTAGATATTGTAATTCTCAAGATCAGTACAAAATCCGACCAGATGATTTTTCTCCTGATAAGTTAATTTGGAGCCTTCGGTGTAGTACGTTCTGTCTACCATCTTCCGCACATTCTTTGAAGAATGAAAATAAGCTGTCAATGGAGATAAGTTTTCAACTATATATTTTGAAATAAACAATATAAATTACTTAATAACTATGTTTAGCTCACATGAGGGAAGAATTGGAGGTGTATCCACAAGGACCCAAATCGAAGGTGTCTCTTGCTCGATTGTACGATCACCAAGATCCATGGTGACAAGCATACCCTCATCAAGACCATACATCTTGCAAAATGTATCCCAATTTTTGCAACCAAAATGGGTTACACTCTGAGCATTGTACAGCTTAGTTGAAAATCCACACCATGATGGGTACTTAGGATAATTTTTTTGGTTTAGAAACTTTCATGGTCTTCAAAACCCATCCTCTCCAAGACATAGCGTCTTGCAAAGAATGGGATAAGCTAGTCGAATTGGAAAAGATAAAAAATACACGTTAAAATAGTTGAAGTCGTGCTTAATTATGAAAAAAACTATTGTCGTCATTGCATACCGTATGAACATCGCAGGTCTCCTCGAGCTTAATGCTGAAGCGTCGATCTTCGTCCAGCTCAATGAACCTGTCGCAGATACCTCAGTCGTCGTGGCACCAGTCGCACTCCCCCGGGCGGTTTTCGTCGTCCGATGAGTACGACATTTCCGGCCTACGTTCATAATTCAAATATTAAACTAGATCATTATTATTAATCACGGGTTGACTATCGATGATCGATGTATTATTATACCAAATTGTCTAGCCCACGGGAATGAAGGAGAACTTATCCAATATGAGCATTCAATAAGCAAAACCAAATCATAAAATAAGCAAAACAAAATCATAAAATAAAGTATAGTATTCAAAATAGCATGCATTCAATAATTATAAGCAAAAGTACATCATCTCTTGGTGTCCGTACATCGTCGAATATTATCACTAATACAAATAGAACCGTAGCGCCCGACGGGTATCGACGCGGGCGGTGGACACCCAAAGATAAGGAACCATCACAGGATCATAGCTCCAGTGAGATCCCTGAAGAACCTGCCAGGCATTGTTGAACCTCCCCTGCAATGCAACCATGTAGCGACCGACGTGCTCGTCCTCCTCGCTGACACGGTGACGTACCACCTTCGCGGTGTCCGGATGCCTCACCACCGTCACGATGACGTAAAATAAATTAGTTTATTAAATCAACTAGCTAGTTCAACTATATATAAACTACTTCTTATTTTTTTTCCTTTTTCTAAATACTATGAACAAAAAAATCATTAAAATTCTATGAACAAAATTAATTACACAATCTAAATATCACCAAAAAAAATCTATTAACAATAATATCACCAAACATGCATATTCAATAATAATATCACCAAAAAAATCTATTAACAGAAAAAAATCTAACATAATATGAACAAATTAATTACTACACATATCTAATCTAACAAAAAAAATCTAATTAATCTAACAAAAAAATCTAACATAATATGAACAAATTAATTACTACACCTGTAATCTACCAAAAAAATCTAATCTAACAAAAAAATCTATGAACTACATATCTAAATTACTACACATCTAACCTAACAAAAAAAATCTATGAACTACAAAAAAAATCTAACAAAAATAAAAAAAATGCTCACGTCGGCGTCGAGGCGGCGCGGGGCAGGGGAGATGACGGGCTCGGGGCGGCGCAGGGCAGGGGCGACGGGGACGGCGGGCTCGGGGCGGCGACGGGGACGGCGGGCTCG
>NW_021222257.1:0-1402 GCF_002162155.2 Triticum dicoccoides
GATAAAAGAACAATGAAGTATCTGCTTTAGATGGTGTAAACCCAAGTTGTTGTAACTGCATATTTAACCTGGAATACCAAGCTCTTGGGGCCTGTTTTAAACCATATATAGCCTTGTCCAACTTACAGACATGGTGTGGTGCACTTTGATCCTCATATCCTAGTGGTTGCCGCATAAACACTTCTTCCTCAAGAACACCATGAAGAAACGCATTCTGAACATCTAGCTAGCATAAGCTCCAACCTCTGGAAATAGCAATAGACAGTACAAGTCGAATGGTAGCTGACTTAATAATAGGACTAAAAGTATCTTCATAATCAATACCAAATCTCTGTTTGAAACCTTTGGCAACTAATCTGGCTTTGTATCTGTCTATACTTCCATCAGATTTTCTCTTTATCTTGTATACCCACTTACAATCTATAACATTATGACCCTACCTTGGTGGTACTAAATGCCATGTTTTATTTTTCATGAGCACATCATATTCATGATCCATAGCATCTTTCCAATCCTTATGTGTAAGAGCATCATGCAAACAGGTCGGTTCTCCAATATGACTAAGAAACGCACGTTTAACTGTGTCATACCTGACCGTACCATCATTGTATTCCTTTTTCTTGACAATACCTGACTGGGATCTGGTGTGCCGGCGCAGAAGTGTTGGTGACGCTGGCGCGGGTGCAGAAGATCCCGGTTAAGAAGTTGGCGTAGGAGATCCTCACTACAAGGATACCCCCTATAAAGCAACATATATGCTACAACATTTTGACTACATGTTGCAAAATTCAGGTTAGATACGGATATAAAGTATTGTAGCATATGCGTTGTTGCTGCAGCAAGTAAAGCCCAATGCGTTAACACAATGTTTTGTCTAGCCCAGCCCAAGTTGGCTTTCACGATTAATCTAGGCCGTTCCCTTTCCCCCAACCTCCCCTATTCCTCTCAAGCCCTCCCATGTCGGCCGCCGCCACTCCTTTGCGCGGCTGTGACCTACCTGCATCCCAGCACGCCGCCCCTCACGACTCCCCTCTGACCCTCCGACCCGGCGCACCGTTCCTCGTCACCACCCTCGCGGCCCTGCATCCGAGCGCACCGCCCCTCGTCACCGCTCCCGTACGACCAACGACGGATTAAGGTACGGCCATGAACAAGCACACACAACTGCATCCCTCATTCCACATCTGTAAACCCTCGGGGTACCAATGCATCATCCGCATCTGTAGACTCGTTCGTCCTTCTCTGGTGCTCCTCCTCCTCATTGTTCTCCACTATTCAGGTGTCAACCATATAAAACAATCCAAGCTGGTGCCTTCTCTCCATTATTTTAATCTCATTGCTCCAACGACGCCGCAAGCCATATTGGCTGAGGAGGACGTCCTTCCAATCTCACTTCCCATGC
>NW_021222258.1:0-480 GCF_002162155.2 Triticum dicoccoides
AGTGGCATCCGAGCCAGGTTTTATGCGTTGATGTAATATGCACGAGTAGAACACAAGTGAGTTGTGGGCGATATAAGTCATACTGCTTACCAGCATGTCACACTTTGGTTCGGCGGTATTATTGGATGAAGTGGCCCGGACCGACATTACGCGTACACTTACGCGAGACTGGTTTTACCGCCGTGCTATGCACACAGGTGACTAGCGGGTGTCAGTTTCTCCAACTTTAGTTGAACCGAGTGTGGCTACGCCCGGTCCTTGAGAAGGTTAAAATAGCACTAACTTGACAAACTATCATTGTGGTTTTGATGCGTAGGTAAGAACGGTTCTTGCTCAGCCCGTAGCAGCCACGTAAAAACTTGCAACAATAAAGTAGAGGACGTCTAACTTGTTTTTGCAGGGCATGTTGTGATGTGATATGGTCAAGACGTGATGAGATATAAGTTGTTGTATAAGATGACCATGTTTTGTTGAAGTTAT
>NW_021222259.1:0-1957 GCF_002162155.2 Triticum dicoccoides
AAATAGAAAATTAATGGACACAAGACATTAGAACTGTGGAGTGTACCCTTTCTCCTCGAGAAGCCCGGTCCACAAGATTTTTATTCACCTGAAACAATCAACAACATCTCTTACTAATAGTAGGTGTATAGAACAACAAATATTGCTACACACAGTTTGTGTGGCTACATTCGATAACCTACTACCTAATCCAGCAAAGGCTCGAACCAGACACAGACAACATTGCGGCTAACCAGAGAAGACACTGCCTAAATCCAACACAGACTCTAACCAGGGCCTTGAAGAAATTAATCAGCCCAAAAGGTTAATAAGCCACACCACGCATCACATACTGATCAGTGGTGGTGGGATAATATGTGATCTGAGGCATGTGCTCGGAAGAGGTTGACGATGATGTGGTCGGGGAGGCAAGAGAGGTTGTGCAGGGTGGCGAGGCAGAGGAGCATGTCGCCCAGGGTGAGGGTGAAGGAAAGCAGGGTGGGAATTGCCGCATAGGCTTGGATCTGGATTGGCCTTGCTTGATAGGCCATCTTCCCTTCGCTATTGAAAGCTGATGCGAGGAGAGAAGTTGTGGCTACCGCCGCCGCTCCGTGCTCTTCTTCATGATAAACGATACGAAAAATATATGACTATGAGTATTTTTTCCCGAATGAGTTCCAGTAATATATCAACTCTTACAGAAATGAAGGTCTCAAATTGTTCCTTTTAGATCTACTATAGCAAAGAAATTTGAATAAGATACATTATTCAGCTTCAACAGATTTGAAAAGTAGAAAAAGTCAATGAACAACAGCTACAACATGTGTTTCTCATCATTTAAGGGTTACCAAATGCCATAAGAAGTCTCCAAAAAACAACATGCAGATGTCACTGTCCTTCTTTACAAGGCAAGCATGCCTCTTTTTCCTGATGAAAATGGTCAGTATATATCTCTTAAAAAACTGCAGCAGCAAATACATATGTGAAACACTGGATACCTCAACAAAAGATGATGTTTCATGGAAGCCACCCGGTGAATCCCAAAACTATAAACCTCTCAGCCTCGGGTAATTGTTTTTCATCTTCACAATTATCTTGACATCTTGCACAAGCCATTCTGAAGCACATAAACAAGATTATGTGCCGGACATAATAGCTAAGACTTTCTTCAAGAGAAAACTGCTACAATTCTATGCAGATTCTACTACCAACAAGCCTATAAACATGTTCATCACTATTGCATCTCTCAACTCAACGTCTAGAAGATAATTTTAATAAACATGCACTTATTTTGCGGTAATTCGTCACCACAGTTGTATGTCTGTTTGGAACTTCCTCTGCAATGATGTCAAGTTAGGAAACTTCACTTGCAATCTTAAGTCCAAGAAACTCATGTGTTTGAAGTATTATTGATTACCTTCCCGTTGTGTTGGTATGCTCCTGTGGGAATGAGAATTCAGATCAAGCAACATTGATAAAGTCCAGGATTGGAATCATATTCTGTACATGTATCCCATTATGCAGTCCAGCAATACATACATTTGCAAATGTTTTAACTGTGGCACTCTAGGAAGCAAGCCTACAACTGACAGCAAGCCTAGAACTGACAGCAGGAAAAACGGCAGCAGAAATTAGAAGGTATTGAACATGCGTACAATAAACCAAAAGTTGTGACTGCAAGTAGGAAGAATCTGAGGGCAAAGCACACACCTGCAGCATGGAGGTCCGGCGTGGGCTGTGTCCTGGAGGCGCGTGGACGCGGCGACCCTTGTGCCTGGAGCGTGGACGGAGCGGCGGCCCGGGCGGCGCATGGCGCATGGACGGTGCGGCGGTCCGGGCGGCGAGTGGACAGCGCGGCGGTCCGACGGTGGGGAGGCTGTAGGGAAGAGGTGGGGCGAGGTGTGGGGGCGGTGGCCAAAACTGCCCCGACGGCGTGGGTCGCGAGAGGGCAGAGGGCAGCCACGTGTTCGTGACGGGG
>NW_021222260.1:0-5243 GCF_002162155.2 Triticum dicoccoides
GGGGGGGGCTTTAGTGCCCACGATTTAGTGTCGGTTACCGAACCGGCACTAAAGGCCCTTACAAACCGGTGCTATTGCCCGGTTCTGCACTAGTGCTATCCTTTTCTTTGATTTAGAGTGGCCATCTTCCTGTCAAGGTTCTTAGAGCATCTCTAGCAGATCCCATATAATGCTCCGACACGTAAAATAAAGGCCAAAATACAGGTTCGCGCGAAAAAAGCCGTCCGATCAAACACTGCAAACGCGTTGGACCTGTAATTTTTTTGAAGGGCACTGAAGACATCCCCTTTGAAACTGTGAAAATAAATATTTCGGAGCCAAACCAAAGAGGCCCTATATAAGTGAAAAACCGTTGGCGGGAGTCTAACTAACACTGGAACCTTCATGGCTCGCTCCTGTACGCCCATTCCAGACGCTGGCCGCCTGCCCCGGCAGCCGCGCTTGCCCGCCGGCCCATCCCCGACGCCAGCCGCCCGCCCCAGCCACCGCGCTCGCCTGTGGCTCCACGGTTCTCGAACGAAGCTAGCTAGCTAGCTAGATGAATCGATTCGAACAACTAGCTAGCTCGATGTGTGTCTCTCTCGATGGTCGTTGGTCCTCGGAGTCCGGCCGCCGCCTGTGCCGCCCCGGCCGCCTTGGGTTCTGCCCGCACGCCGCGGCCATTCCATGTCTTCCTCGTCCGCCGCCCGTCCGCCGGCGGCCGCGCTGGCCTACGCAGTGTGCCGATTTCAAATTGGCTTGAGGAAGTGGACGATCAGGAAGAAAAAAGTGAGCTAGTTGTGGGCATGTTCGGTATATTCAGAAAATATTCGTTTTTACGGGATCTGTTCGGTCACGGCTAAAATCAACCCTTAAAACACGTTTTTCTCAACACACACAATTATTCCACGTCCAACAAACATCACATCGTTTTCCTCTCGACGTCTCTCGTTCCTGGCGGCTGGAACCCTAACTTCTGCCAGGAGAATCCAATCTTCCAGCGCCGTTCTCCGGCGACTCCCCTCCGCTGGTGACCTCGGTCGTCGGTGGTGAGGGGGGTCGCCGGATCCACGCGTGTGGATCGTTTTTACTCTCTCGTAGTCTAGGTTTTTAGGTTATTCATCGTCTTGGCTTCGGCGACGACGATAACAGTGCTGAATAAAGATTCTTCGGATCATTTCCTGACAAGGCCACCGGTCCTATAGTTGGGGATGTATTTGGAAACCAGTCTGTTCAAGTAAGAATGCCGTGGCGGCGGCATCCTCATGGTGGACTTGTGTCCTCGGGCTCCTTCGTTGCGACGGCGTGGAGCTTGAGAGGTAGCCCAGGAGCTGATGCAGATTGTGGTTTGCATCGACGATATCTGAAAGACGAAACGTGTGGTGGGTTCGTGGCTTGTGGATGGTAGGTATGATTTTCTCCTTCGGCGTCTTAGACGTGGTGGGGTGACAGATCTGGAGTTCGATGGCGTGTCCGGGGTGTTGACCTGGTCTGATTCGTTCAACGACATGGGCTTCACTTTTGGTGAGCCATCTTAGAGCTCCGTAAAGTTGTATATCAGCGATGGAGTCACGTCGAGCTCGGGTGAGGAGGTAATCCATCATTCTTTTCTTCGGTGGTTGCTATGGTGGTGCTGGAGACAGGTGATGGGCGTTGGTGTCAAGCTTAGAGATTTTCTGCAATCTTTTCAGTTTTATCGTGTCGGTCCTTACGTGACTTGTATTTTGATCTTGATGATATGAATGAAACACATATTACCATGCAAAAAAATATATTTTTTTGTCCTTATAACAATTTTAAGGGTCCGCGATATACGGGGTCTACTAGAGATGCTAGCTCTAAGAGTGACCTGGTTTTCTTGGTTCCTCGCCTGGTCTTATTCGTTTTATATTAATTAGTGCCTTCGTGGGGTATGCGAGGGCGACCAGCGGAGTAACCAAACTGTTGACCATAAATTCAGAACAATAATAGAAGTGCAAGACCGTTGGCATCAGATTGTCCCCATCTCCACAATTCCCAACAGTAAACAAAAAAAAAATTAGCCACCTGCTGCGGAGATCGAGCACGGCAATCAGAGGGGTCTATTTTTTATAAGAAAGTGTACAACTTCTGTCCTAGCTACCCCATTTCTGCGCGTTTTATTTTCTTATAGGAAGCATCGTCTAGTCATCACATAGGAAGGCTTCAACGCAAGCAATATATATGTATATATTTAAGCTCTATAAAGTGTTTGCCTTTTCTCCTGAGTCCTGGCAAAGTCATCATCGTACATATAGGACTCACTGATTTATCATGTACGAATCAAGAGTTTTACGTCAAGTTTTTTAATCGGACACGCTAGCATTCACCTCACTGATGGAGCTGTGTGCGTCCACTGTCTCCACTTCCGTAAGATCCGTTTCTGATCAGACATTCCGTAACCATCTACACACCATTGCAACTTGTCCCCTGTTGCAAAGCAAAGAATGCAACATGACCATTGTTGCAAAGGCTTCTCCTCAACGGTTGATTCCAGCATTCTCTTAGCAGTCGTTTTACCACTGCCGTTGCTTTCCAAGCATCCACGACCACCTATGTGAACCCGGTGAGCTGCGCTCTCGTCATATTTCGTCGCCGTAGGCCTTGCCCCGCTCGGAATCAAGGGCGAGTGCCATGACTGCTATGGAATGGATCTGACAGCCTACATCGACAGTCACCAGTTGTGCCTCGTGTTTCGTGCACACCCACCTGGCCTGACACATGCCCATCTGCTGCCTCAGTGCCCTCGCGTGTGCTCGTTTGATGAGTAGTTGTGCGTTCCGTTGCAACGACGGTGTTGCAAACAGCAGCAGTGAACAAGGGCGGCGATAGCTGAGATGATTTTTTGCTTTGCACAAGAGCCTTGTTGGTTTTTTGCAACAAGGATCATGTTGTAGGATGTTTTTGCAACAAGGATCATGTTGCAATCAATGTGTGTGCAAATTGGATCGGATGGCTCGCGACCGAGCCGATCTTTAAAGAGACTAGCCGGCCCATGCATAGCATGCCCCTTTTAGTTAGCACATAGGGAATTCATGTATGAGGCGATACAAACATGTGGAGATATTTGAGCACGTAGGGGGTTGATACAACGAGCGAAGAAGCTCCCATGTCACTCCTAGTGGGAGACCTAGGAGCAATGCAAAACATATACTAGTGTCATTGCGGCGGTAGTGCCTTGCATTCAGTGGTGGCTGGTGGCATCACTACATCAAGGTGGCTTCTGGGTGTTTACCTATCGAGCAGTGTGGTAGTAACTCCAGCCGGGAGATCATGGCGGCACGACAAATTCCAGGGCGCAAGACAGAGCGATCGACATCTCCCCTAGTAGGGTTCCCTTGTGGGGACGTGCCGCTCTCCTAGATCTAAGGCAATGCTTCTATGGTCTGGCCTCATATCTGCTTCATGGTGGCTTCGTGATTTTGTCTTTTAAGCTTAGCCCTGAGTAGGAGAAGGGGATTGTCCTTTTCCTCTATGAAAAATGCCCTCGTTAGGAGAAGCGGCTTGTCCTTTTTCCTCCGTGAAAAATGAGGCATATTTGCGTGGACCGTCTTCGACATTCTAGGGTCTATGGACATGAGTATTTCGTGGATGTTCTAAAGGATGCTAAGCCCATCAAGCTACACCTATGCTACTTAGGTTGAGACCGGTACAAGGTCATTGGTGAAGAGATAGTGTGACTTCTGGTGTCATGCTTCATCATGAAAGTGTATCATCCCGAGTGGCTGGCTAATCCAGTTCTCGTTCTAAAAAATGGGAAGTGGAGGATAGGCTTCAACTATATTACTTTGAACAAAGCATGTTCAAATGATCCCTTCATCCTGGCGTGAATCGACCAGGTGATTGACTCAGTCACAGCTTGTGAAGCGCTCAGCCTCCTGCGAATCTACTCGGGCAATCACGAGATCAAGATGAAGTAAGGGCATCTCTGACGGCAACCCGCAAATTTCCTCCTGCATCCATCCGCGGATAGGGGAGACTAGTCCGCGGACACGGATGCGGGAGGCCGCCATCCAACCATAGCCGCATACATTTCAATAACAGTTCGAACCAACCGGACGAAATTCATGCGAACACAACGCTTTTCATTAAAATTCAGACATAATTTACATAAAATGGTCGATATGTTTAACTAAAAAACTAAAAAACACTAAACCCTATATCGGACGACCACCTCATATGCGTGGCCGCCCTGCCCTGCCGCACCGTCATTGTCGTCTGTGCCGTCGTCCCTGTCGTGGTTCTAACTCTGACAATGATGTAGGGGGGTAAGTATGGAGAGGCGAGGTCTTAGCTATGGAGAGGTTGTAAGGATGCAATGTTTTACGAGTTCATGCCCTTCTCGGAAGAAGTAAAAGCCCTACGTCTCGGAGCCCGGAGGTGGTCGACTGGATTATGTGTGTATGAGTTATAGAGGTGAGAACCCTTGTCTCGGAGGAGGGGGTGGCTTATATAGAGTGCGCCAGGACCCCGACCGGCCCACGTTACGAAGGGTTCAATGTACATTAAGGTAGGGCGTTACTGATAACGCTAGTAATAAAGTGCTATGATGACCATAAAAGCTACTTAATGACCGACCGTTAGCGTGTGGGGCGCCTTTAGGTCTCCTGGCCGTTGAGTGGTTGGGTCTTGGTCGAGTGTCTTCGAGTCTGTCGAGTGGAACACCTCCAAGTCGATTGAAAGGTGATTTATTCTAGAGGTGTCCTTGGGTAGGGCAGTTAGGACAGGTCCATGACCCTACCCTAGGTTCATAGCTTCATCATTAGCCCTCGAATGGATCGAGGTTTGAGTGGGAAAGGAGTTGAGGACCTCTCCGACTCGTTTTTCATGCCGTGAGCATATCTTGCTTCGGACCAACGGACCCGAGTGATGACAGCAACTTCCTTTTCAGTCGCCTTGATCCATTCTTAGTTCTTCGTCGAGTGAGTTTCTTGACCTGTAAGGCTCCGAGTGACGGTGCGGAGGGGATCTTTTAGTCTGACAAGTTTGTTTGCTGCCCGCGGATTTAGTGGGATCCGAATTTTGGGAAGCGCGCGGGACGGGGGAGGCCGCAGTAATCGGATGGGATAGAGCGGAATCGCCTCGATCTCCACGCCACCTTTTTCGCCATGTATCGCTGCGCGGTTGTTACGGGATTTGACGGAGCCGTCTGGGCCTACCAGTCAGCCACTCGGAAGTGGCCTCATATAAGGCGTTGGACCGGAGTCCCCCGAACAGTGCGCCCCATTACTTCTTCTCCTCCTCAC
>NW_021222261.1:0-1004 GCF_002162155.2 Triticum dicoccoides
CTCCCACTCACTTCTTTCGAGAGAAACTCCTTCTCTAGAAATGATCCATTCTTAGCAACGAATGTCTTGCCTTCGGATCTGTGATAGAAGGTGTACCCAACAGTTTCCTTTGGGTATCCTATGAAGACACATTTCTCCGATTTGGGTTCGAGCTTATCAGGTTGAAGCTTTTTCACATAAGCATCGCAGCCCCAAACTTTAAGAAACGACAACTTTGGTTTCTTGCCAAACCACAGTTCATAAGGCGTCGTCTCAACGGATTTTGATGGTGCCCTATTTAACGTGAATGCGGCCGTCTCTAAAGCATAACCCCAAAATGATAGCGGTAAATCTGTAAGAGACATCATAGATCGCACCATATCTAGTAAAGTACGATTACGACGTTCGGACACACCATTGCGCTGTGGTGTTCCGGGTGGCGTGAGTTGTGAAACTATTCCACAGTTTTTCAAATGTACACCAAACTCGTAACTCAAATATTCTCCTCCACGATCAAATCGTAGAAACTTTATTTTCTTGTTACGATGATTTTCAACTTCACTCTGAAATTCTTTAAACTTTTCAAATGTTTCAGACTTATGCTTCATTAAGTAGATATATCCATATCTGCTCAAATCATCTGTGAAGGTGAGAAAATAACGATATCCGCCTCGAGCCTCAATATTCATCGGACCACATACATCGGTATGTATGATTTCCAACAAATCTGTTGCTCTCTCCATAGTACCGGAGAACGGTGTTTTAGTCATCTTGCCCATGAGGCACGGTTCGCAAGTACCAAGTGATTCATAATCAAGTGGTTCCAAAAGTCCATCAGTATGGAGTTTCTTCATGCGCTTTATACCGATATGACCTAAACGACAGTGCCACAAATAAGTTGCACTTTCATTATCAACTCTGCATCTTTTGGTTTCAACATTATGAATATGTGTATTACTACTATCGAGATTTAATAAGAATAGACCACTCTTCAAGGGTGCATGACCATAAAAGATATTACTCAT
>NW_021222262.1:0-390 GCF_002162155.2 Triticum dicoccoides
CGTGGTGGTGGTGGAGGAGCGTGGCAATCCCGCAGGGCTTCGCCAAGCACCATGGGAGAAGAGGAGGAGGGAGAGAGGCAGGGCTGCACCAACGAAAAATCAAATCGCGTGTTATGGGCAGCCCCTAGGCCTCATATATATAGGGGAAGGGGAGGGCTGCGCCCCCTTTAGGGTTTCCCACCCCAAGGGGCGGCGGCCAGCCTCCAGATGGCATCTGGTGCGGCGGCCAAGAGGGAGGGGAAGGAGTCCATCCTCCCCAAGGCACCTCGGAGGTGCCTTCCCCTTTGAGGACTCTTCCCTCTAGGGTTCCCTAGGCGCATGGGCCTCTTGGGGCTGGTGCCCTTGGCCCATGTAGGCCAAGGCGCACCCCCTACAGCCCATGTGGCCCCC
>NW_021222263.1:0-653 GCF_002162155.2 Triticum dicoccoides
GATCGTCGTGACAAGAGGATAAAAGATCTATGATATGATCATAGAGATGAATATCTGAATTACGAGTTTGGCACAGAATTAAGACATTGTGGAAATAGTTTCACAACTAATACAGCCTGGAACACCATAGTGTGATGGTGTGTCCGAACATCATAACTGCACCCTATTGGATATGATGCATACCATGATGTCTCTTATCGAAGTACCACTATAGTTTATGGGTTAGGCATTAGAGACAACCACATTCACTTTAAATAGGGCACCACGTAATTCCGTTGAGATGACACCGTATGAATTATGGTTTAGAGAAACCTAAGTTGTCGTTTCTTAAAGGTTTGGGGCTGCGATGCTTATGTGAAAAAGTTTCAGGATTAAGCTCGAACCCAAAGCGGATAAAATGCATCTTCATAGGAAACCCAAAACAGTTGGGTATACCTCCTGTCTCAGATCCGAAAGCAATATGAATTGTTTCTAGAATCGGGTCCTTTTTCGAGGAAAGGTTTCTCTCGAAAGAATTGAGTGGGAGGATGGTGGAGACTTGATGAGGTTATTGAACCGTCACTTCAACAAGTGTGTAGCAGGGCACAGGAAGTTGTTCCTGTGGCACGTACACCAACTGAAGTGGAAGCTTATGATAGTGATCATGAAACTTC
>NW_021222264.1:0-384 GCF_002162155.2 Triticum dicoccoides
AATACAGAAACTTGTCTGTTACAACATGCATTTTCAAATAAACTACAAAAAATGTTGAAAGTTGGCATGGTATCATCATAATAGTTGTGGAGAGAAAGTCTTCACTTTTTCTTCGCTTGTGTCGTTTCCTTATTGCGCCGTAACCATGGACAATCTTCATCATTTATCAGGATGCTTGGGTCAGCCTTGACTTTGAAGGGAGGAATTTCATGAAACTTTTCATAATCTTAGGACATGTCTGTCTTGCCCTCCACTCCCACGATGTCCATTTTTCCTGAAAGAACTATGTGGTGCTTTGGCTCATCGTATGATGTATTCTCTTCCTTATCTTTTCTTTTTCTCGGTCTGGTGGACATGTCCTTCACATAGATAAACATGTGCCAC
>NW_021222265.1:0-395 GCF_002162155.2 Triticum dicoccoides
AGGGCACACACCTGCATCCTGCTGGGCCGGCCCGCTTTAGTTTTCCTTCGTTAAATAATAAAAATTTACAAAGGGCCCTACACCTTGCTCCTGCTGGGCCGTCCCACTTTTAGTTTTTGTTAAAAATTTGTTCAGAATGCTTTTTCCTATATTTCTTAAAACTTTTTAAAGAAATGTTCGGGATTAAAAAAATATCTCTGTTTCAAATATTGTTCACCAATTTAAAAAATATTCGTGCGTTCTAATTTCGTTTCGGAGATTCAAAAAACATTCCTTGTTCGATTTTCTGTTTTTCTGTTTCATTTTGCTTTCTCTTACCTTGTTGATTCTTTTTTTTTCTGTTTACAAATATTTGTTCTAAACTAAAACATAGAACTACTTCAAAAAACCATTTT
>NW_021222266.1:0-529 GCF_002162155.2 Triticum dicoccoides
AAAGAGTTATAGTCCAAAAATATAAATATAGGGACTAATTTATAAATCTAATTATTCTGCCGTACTAGTTTAGAAATAATAAGATACACGATATATATAAAAAAGAAAGATACCTTTATAAGGTAGAGAAAAGATGACTTCAAAGATAGGAGACTACTTCTAGAATTTCCGCCAGAGAGGAGAAATATATATTTTTAGTGAATCTAGTCAAACCAAAATATATTGATTTATCCCGAATCGGATGATTTTTGGAGATTCTATGGATCTATATTTATTGGTGAGAAAGATGTTTAGAGGTGAAAGGCCAGGCAATATGGGACTAAACATAGACGAAAATAAACGAAACATAGAAGAAAAAGGCTAAACGCCTCGCACGGGCCTAAAGGCCTCGGCCGGCCGCGCGCTGTAGTTTTTTTTTAAACAAAGTTCGGCCTAAGTAAAAAAAATGAAAGGCTGGCTGGGCCTGGCCCATGTAGGAGAGAAGACAAAATTATGGGGCGCCCAATGCCACTATGCTGCGCACGTGGGC
>NW_021222267.1:0-840 GCF_002162155.2 Triticum dicoccoides
CGCCAAAAAAACGGCCCAGTCGCGCCCCCAGAAGCCCGTTTTTCGCCGGCTCGGGCCAAAACTGGTGCCGGCGGACCCAGGCCGAACCCGGCGCCCTGGGGGGCGCTTGGGGAGCCGGCACAAGCGAAAAAGGCGCGTGGGCCCGCCCAGGCAGCGACCCGAGGGCCTTTTTCCGCCGCTTCTTGAAGCTTTTCCCTCGCATCTCTCCCGCTCGCTCGCCTTCCTCCCGCCATTCCCTCCCTTTCTCCCGCCAAACCCCCTCCAGTTCGCCTTCCAGTCGCCGCCATGCCGCCGAAGAAGTACGACATGCCGTGCGCGGAGGCAACGACGACTGGCACCGTGGCCCAGCCGAAGCAGAGGAAGCCGAGGGCGCCGCCATCGAAGCCATCGGGCATGTCGAGCGCCGAGTGGAGGGTGGAAGTTCAGCGATGCGACGCAGTCACCATCGACCGGCGGAACAGGGCCATTGCCAAGAAGGCCCGCGACAACGCGGCGTGTGCGGCGGCGTCTTCCTCATCGGTCGACCACGCGGGGATGATGAATCCACCCGTCGTCAGCCACGCCCAGTACGCGCCCTGGGGACAGCAAGGCGTCGGATCTCCATGGGGATCGTCGTCGCCCGGCTACGCCGACGGCGACGCGCACGGGGGGTTCAACCCAAACGTGACCTCCCCTCATGGCCACCCCGCGACGCGCACACCCGCGCCCGCCTTCGTCGGCGTGCAGTACCCTCCATACAACTACTCGCCGCCCGCCGCCTACGCGTCCACACCGGCACCCCATCTCCGCCGTGGACCGCTGCCCTTCTCGCACCTCGGCGACACCGACGACACAGGAGCC
>NW_021222268.1:0-3180 GCF_002162155.2 Triticum dicoccoides
TATATTTGATCAGATTCATTTGTTCACTCTTATAATCCAATGAGGATCTGTATCAATACGCGAAACGGTCCAAACGTCCGTTTTTCCATACAAAGATAAAAGTATGGAAGATATACCAGAGTCCGGACATCCATTTGACCAACCAAAATCATCTGCATGGTCCTACTCTATTTTCTCTCTCTTCATATGCATGGCCCCTCTCTCCTCCCAACCAGACACCACACCACAAATAGCCACCACATGCATGGTCCCCACCTATTTTTTCTCTTCCGAGGCGGATACTTTGTAATTAGCGTTGGATGGCTCACTACCGTATCATGTTCGCGGACCACATCTGAACACAAAAACGGAGATATACCGGATGAATTTGCGAGTCGGTGTTGGAGATGCTGTAAGGTCTACGGAGGTAGCAATGCAGGTAAGCTGAAGTAGACTTGCATCAACACAACAATTTTTTAGATAATCCACACAAGTTTTAGCCAATGACTCGTGTTGTTTCCTTCATATCATAAGAGGGGGGAGGCTAAATCTCGCGTTTTGACCCTTTTTGGAAACTTGATCGAGATCTGACCCTGTCTTGCAAAAATTTTGGGATCTAACCCTTTTCTTACTGCCAGAGGCCATGGCGGTAGGGTATAACAGCCTACCGCCAAGGTCCCTAGCGGTAGGGTTGCATTCCCTACCCAAAAATTCTCCTAAGTATGGAACAAAGTGCATGCTCGCACCTACCGCGAGGTATCTTGACGGTAGGATTGTGCAGGCTACCGCCAGCCTGTTTGGCGGTAGGGGTGTTTCCTACCGCCAAGGACCCTAGCGGTAGCAAAAGGGTCAGATCCCGGAATTTTTACAAACTGGGATCAAATCTCGATTAACTTTCAGAAAGGGTCAAAACACGAAATTTTGCCAATAGAGGGCTCCTAGTTTACACGGCCTGGCCCATCGCCTGGATGGCATGACGCCCACGTCTCTTTTTTCTGTCGTCCATTCGTACCACCTCAATCACCGTCCTAGAATGATTCGGCTGATGCCATGGCTATGGTGACGGAGGATTATGTTAGTAGGCTCATCATCAAGATTTAGTAAGGATCGCTTCACTCCTTTTGATCCAATCTTGTGGGATTGTATGGATTTTGAAATTTCTTCCATTCCTTGCTCCCGGTGAAGAAATTTTAGTTTCCATCAGTAGGATGTTATTTGTGTTATCTCTAAGAAGATGGTCGGCGGTTGCCTTTGTATTTGTGACAACAACGGCTGGTGCGGAGGTGGGTGCTCCATACAGTGTCTGAAATCGGTGTGATGGCCCCACTTATTCGACAGTAGAAGACTTCATGATCGTGTGGGCGACTCGGAGTCTGGATCTCGAGGTGGTGACGATCTTTGTGAGGCTGCTAGTGGTATGAGACGTCCCCTTCATCAGCAGATCAGGTTTGATTTGACTCGGCAGGTGAAACATGCGTCTCTTTCGGAGTCGTCGGGTAGTGCTTGTCACCGGCATGTGAAGCATCCTGCGAATGCACCGTCGGCGGATGCTACACACGACATGTCATGTGGGGACGTCAAGTCATGCCTGCTAGTAGCACGTGTTGCATGATTGCTCTAGCAAAATTCACATGTCTAGCTTGTTGCTACTGGATCAAAGGTAGTGCGACAGTGGCGAGAGGCAGGAGGTATGGGTCGTTTGTTTTCTGGTGTCTTCTCTAGAGGTGGGTATCGAGTCGTCGCTAACTGGATAAGGGATGATGGTACATGCTGCTTCAACGACTTTATGCACTCTAGTGGAAACACAAGATCTCTGATCAGGCTATGTCAAGACGTGCCTGCGTCGTGTCCTTGGTAAAGATGGTTGATTGAAGCTTGGCTTCGGGGATGGGTATCCAGAGTTCAACCTTGTATTGGACTCGCCGTTATTGGACGCACATGCGGCGATTCCTTCTTGAAAGCGTAGCCTAGGAATTATGTATTTTTCGTTTTGATGTCGCCTTGTAACATAGGTTAGTGACTATCTGGTGAAGTTATTATCGCGAGGCATGAAGCCTTGGGTTTTCTTTTCACTTTATTTCCGGGTCAATATTATTCAGATGCTAGAATTTGCATTCTTAATAATATATGGTTGCATGCATTGTCCTGATGCGGAGGTCAGGTTTATCCTCCCTTCCAATTTTTTTTTAGCAATTTGATGCATTGAGAAGAAATTATATGAGATTGATATTCATACCATCATCAACGATTTTGCATCTTCAAATGTTAGAAGAAAATTTTAAGATAATACATACTTAAATTATGTGATTTTAGACACAGTTAAGCGTTTGCCGATAAGTATCTACAGATACACATATAGAATAGTATTTTGACTTCTGTATTAAGCCCCAAAAATCTTAGGAGCGTCCCTGCATGCGGCGTTTGATTTGGTCACTCATGACCATGTATTATACTTTCTTAGTGATTACTACTCCGTTTCATAATGTAAGACATTTTTACAAACTTCTTACAATATGAAACGGAGGAAGTAGTTGTGAACTTTAAATGTCATAGTTTAAGGATGGGCGAAAGCCTTCGTTCTGAAAAGGCATATTTGAAGTTGCTGATGGCAATGCGTCAATGCCCCCGCGTAACGCAATGAGGGGGTCTATTCTAGAGTGATACAAAATGCTACTAACCAGAGCAAGATCGTAGTACATATAGAAGATACTAATAACTAACTAGTAATACCTGCTTGAATACTACTCCCTCTATCTTAAAATATAAGGTGTTTATTTGACACTAATATATAATAGTGTCAAAAACGCATTACATTTTAAGAGCATCTCCAGCCGCGCCCCAGGACAGCCTCCCCAGGCGATTTATTTGCGCCGGCGCCGAAAAACGGCCCGGTCGCGCCCCCAGGGCGCCGAATTCCGTCGGCTCGGCCCGTTTTTGCTTCCGGCGCTCGCAGGCCGAACCCGGCGCACTGGGGGGCGCTCGGGGGCTCCGACGCAAGGGAAAAGCGTTCCTGGGGCCACATTGACACGCGAAAAGTCAAGCCACCCGCCCAGATTCACCTCCTGTCCCCTGCGCTCGGCTGCCACCCTGCGCCACCCTGCCGATCCCGGCGCCGACCACCGCCCGCCGCAGCTAGGTAGACCGTCTCCAGCCAGGAAAAAGAAGGGGTTTCGCCGAGGCAGCCTCTTCACCGCCGCCCCG
>NW_021222269.1:0-5032 GCF_002162155.2 Triticum dicoccoides
CTTGACGGAGCGGTGGGGGCAAAGGCCTTCCTCCATCCTATATATCGTTGCCCAGAGGAGAGCCAACAGAGGATGACGCGCTCGTTCAATCTGGGGCAGCGCGTGCATGCTCAGTGGGCTAAGTTGGGTTTAATTCTCCAAGGATGATGAACATCTACTCCAAGGAATGGAAGTGTTCTGTGGGATGGAGAACAGGAGCATGGTGTCATGGAACGCGTTAATGCATGTGTTGAATGGGTGCATACTGGAAGTCCTGCAGATGTTCCATGACTCGCGAGCAAGTACTAGATTAGATTACAGGATACCAACGACTAACTCAGCGACCACTAACCAACACGAGGACATACAGCCAGCAAATAGTTCAAAAACGACCCTAAGGGTTCACCTCGACAACAGTTCAAAACATAGCTCCTCAGATGTGTGTTAAAACGCAAGATCAGTTTGGATAGCAGTTTGATGACAGCCATTACTGCCTACAGCAAAAACATACCATGGCCACTGCCCAACTAAAGGACAATCCAAACTTCTTAGAGACATCAGACGATAGACAATAGCTAGCTAGTTTCACCGGTTAACAAACATACATAAACTCCTACAGGCACTACGGCTAGATGATCCAAGTCACCAAATGTTTTCATGGACTGCTGCAATTGAATGTCAATCGTCTTCTTCATTCTCTTCTCCACCAAGGCCCAGCATCTCCAGCAAGTTCTGCACATCTAGACTTGACGGCTCAAACCCACTGGTCTTGTATAACTCCCAGACCGGCTTCAGTCTGTAGAGACCAATTATCAGACGTAGTTAGTACAGCAGAGCATAAAAGTGAGCTGAAAAAGGTATAAAAACAAATAGACCGGTACCTACTTTCCAGTCATGGCCGACATATCCAATAGCTCTGAAATTATTGCCGCCAACGCATCCTCTGAGATGAATGCACCCATAATCTCCAGGACCTCGATAGAATCAAGCCTCTGCTTTCTGGGACTCTTGCTGCCCCTCTGGACCTCAAGGTATCCAACCCCATCATCTTGCCCTGTACCCCTCTCTATGAACACCTTCTCCTCCTTGGAGTAATCTGGGCCGTGTGCTATGAGATGCCTCTTGATGCTAATGTAAGTTCCACCATCATTTGAAGCATAATTGATGTCGTCGGTGAGCAAGGAGTGAAAGAAAGCAGCTTTGTTGTTCCAAGCACGAAATTTGTTACCGGGGAGGGGCATTCTCACTTCAGGCCCTCTACCCTTATCCAAAGCACGCCACACTTGTTCCTGCTGGAAATAAAGAACCTTCTCCAGGATATCTATCCCTGACTTTATCATTGCGTCTGCCACGTCCAAGCTAGGGATAATAAAGTTGTACAACACCTCCTTGAACTTAGCTTCAGGGTCATACCTATCATGTGCCCTGCATGCTTGGTAAGTGCCACAGAGAAACTGTGCACGAACAAATGGGTGTTTAATTCCTGGGTGGTGTAGAATCTTGTCGTAAAGATCTGAGTCAAAGGCATGAAGAAATTCCTCAACTGGTGTTTCTGTTAGAGCTTCTTCAAGTTGAATAAAATATACAGGGAGGCGACCATCACTGTTGAACTTAGCAATCAGGAACTTGCAAGCCCCAAAGTCATTTTTCAAGAAACCTGCAACCTCTAACGACATTTGAGATGGGTCAAAGATGTAGACAGCAGGCTTTATGATCTTGAAAAACTTGCCATTGTAGACTTCAATATCATCTCTCTCGAAATGGCCATTCCATGATCTTCCATGCTTATGGTTGTTCACAATTTCGGCCAAGATGCCGTGAAACATTAAGAACCCATCAACATTAGGGCTAGGAAAGCTCCTTCGTTCATACACATACCAGATCACCATTTCCCGGGTCAAAAAAGTGGCAAGCTTTTCGTGGCTGCAAATTTAAACAGAAATTAAGAGACACACATAGTTGGATCTTACAGGAATTTAAAATCCTATGTTTGGTTGCACCACATAAAACACACGTTTCATCAGGTATAAGTGCTCATCTTGCTAATAAAACCATCTAAGAGGAGGCTTTTCCTTTAAAAAAAACATCCAAGAGAACATATCCCTTCCTAGAAATCCTATGAATTTGGCTATATCCAGGTTTTGGGGGCAAGCTAATCAGTCAAGTGGGTAATTAAAACTTTCTCTGAGGATCATGGAAGTTACCAAAAGACATGACACTTGCATGTTTAGAGTTCATACCAACAAAAATTCCCTATTCCATTATTTAAGCATCACATAGGAACAAAAAAGGAAAGAAAACTAAAAGAGAAGAGTCTACTCTAAACTCTAGAGACAATATTTTCATCAAGTAGTCCTTGTGATGGACGCAGTCAAACATAGATAATAACATATTTAATTGTTATCTACTTAAGTTTGGTCTTTCATAAAGTGGAACAGGAACTACTAGAACAACACTATGCTACAAATATTCAGTTTCAACGGCGTTATAAAAGATACGCCAGGGATAGAAAACAGAACCAGAAAGTGGGCACCTTCCTTTACACATACCTATCTGGTATCCCGACAAACTTCAGCCGCAGCCTCTCCACGATATCACGAACTGCAACAAAGGAATCCCTGGGGAGCATTTCTTTCAGAGTTCTCATGACAAATTGCCGGGATACATCTTCCAAGCTCTCCTTCAACCTGCTGAACAAATTCAATTAGATAATGGATTTTTCTTGAGATGTAAACAAGGGAATAATATATAATAGAAGGAACGCACCTTTTTCGATTGGTACAGATGCCAATTGCCAAATTTTTGTCATACATCTCCAAATGCTTGTAATGTACGCAGAAGAACTTAGATTGGCGGTTGGACAAGGAGATTGCTTCTCCGATGTAGAATTCCTCCATCTCATCATTCATTTTGAAGCTGATCAATGAAATTCATTGGGTCATAACTTAGAGAGAGAGAGAGAGAGAGAGAGAGAGAGAGAGAGAGAGATTGTGAGGGGAGGGTGGATAAAACATTCGTACCTCCCGAAAAAACACCAAAACCCCCTGCGCAATAGATCATCACTGGCACTAGAAGAAACACCAAGCCATGATATCTGAGGGGTTCCAGAGGAACTGCTGGTGCTAGGCAGTGGTGGTAAATCCTCGACATTTTCCTTTAGCATTGCTCTCGTTTTGTTCAATCGTCTGCCCCTGTCCTTGCTGCTTTTCTGGAAGAAAAAGAAGAAGATAAACAACACATGTATTAGCTCAAGCAAACCAAGCCACATGTCATACAAATCACCAAGTTAATTACAAGGAAATCAGTGTTGAGAGTGGTCAACCTCATGGAGTGCAGAGTCGATGTCCTGAATGCAGGCGTCCTTGAGCCCATTGATAAGATACTCGAGATCCCGCATTACTGCAGCGAGATGCGCTTCATCCGCCAGTTGCTCGTCATTAAGGGGCTTGCCTTTCTCCCTCATCTTTCTGATATCATCCAACCTCTTGCGGTGACGGCGAATCCGCTTTGTTAGCACTTGAACGCACTTCATCTCACCCAATTTATCTTCCTCCTTCTTCGTCTCCGCCTCCTCCCCCTTCGCCGTCACCGTCACCACCTCCTTCCCCTTCTCCTTCACTGCCACCGCCGCCGCCGCCGTCGCCGGCGCGACCACGGGATCGATGCCGCCCCTGCCGGGAGGGGGCTGGCGACGCTGGTGGACACCGTCGTCGGGAGGGGGTGGCTGGTCTCGACGAGGCGGCTTAGTGGGGCCGGCCATGCCTCCGGCAATCGAGAGCACTGGCGGGGCAGGGGGCGGGGAAGGGAGCGGAGGCGGCTGGCTAGGGTTTTTTGATCGAATTTCCCTGTGCCGACTCGACGCCGGATTCCAAAGCTGGGGAGAGGGTCGGGCTATATCCGTGGGCCTGTTGGTGGTGACAAGTGGACACGGCCTGTGTCTGTGCGCTACTGTGTTTGAACCCAATTTGAAGCCGAACTTGCTTTTTTTTTTCTTTGACGCTTACACATACATGCATACAGTTACCCACTAAATCCCCTAGTAGAATGCCCTATTTGCTAAAGATAGACAATCACGATGAAAGTAAAAACCTTGTGGGATAACAATTGTATTTAACCTTTTAGGTTTGTTGTGGGATATCATTGCTTGCACATCGTTTTGCTATATGCAACTTGGTGAGTTTTTCCCCTTTCAACGACATCGCCCCAGGAACCTTGTAAATGAGTTGTGTTTGAACGTTGACAAGATCCATCCCCATCTCTCTGATACTCTGCAAAATTAAACATGTATAGAAATATACCATTTGAGTATTACCTCATGTGCAACATACATACAAAGAAGAACAATCCTATTTCACTCGGCAGTTTTAAAGCAACATCCAAATCCGACAGTTTTTTATATAACCTACAAAGGTATTGTAATAGAAACAAATGTTAGAACCTTTTTATGATGATGGTATGGAAAATATATATTCAGTGGTCATTTGTTAGAAATGAGCAGTGCCCGATTTAAACTGAGTGAGATGCAGAGCGCTTTGTAGTAAAGTCAGTGGCATCCCAGTTTTAATAACACACAACAACATCTGCTAGTCGTGTGCGGTGCCCCCCTCCATAGTTTACTCCCACGGTCATATCTTCATAGTGCTTAGGCGAAGCCCTGCGCGGATCACATCACCGTCACCATCATCATGCCGTCGTACTGACGGAACTCATCTACTTCCTCGACATCTTGCTGGATCAAGAGGACGAGGGATGTCATCGAGCTGAACGTGTGCAGAACTCGGAGGTGTCGTACGTTCGGTGCTTGATCGGTCGGAGTTAGAAGAAGTTCGACTACATCAATCGCGTTGTCAAACGCTTCCGCTTTCGGTCTACGAGGATACGTAGACACACTCTCCCCCTCTCGTTGCTATGCATCTCCTAGATAGATCTTGCGTGAGCATAGGAATTTTTTTGAAATTGCATGCTACGTTCCTCAACAGGTCGAGGGGGTGGTGATGGTGATTGTAGCGAGGGGGTGGTGATGATGGTGGCGGTCATGGTGATGGTGGGTGAG
>NW_021222270.1:0-1183 GCF_002162155.2 Triticum dicoccoides
GAGCGGTCAAGTCGAGCGTGTCAACCAGATTCTTGAAGATATGCTCAGAGCTTGCGTGATATCCTTCGGCATGAAGTGGGAGGATTGTCTTCCTTATGCTGAATTCTCGTACAACAACAGCTTTCAAGCAAGTTCGGGCAAGGCCCCCTTTGAAATTCTGTATGGCAGGAAGTGCCGTACCCCTCTCAACTGGTCTGAAACCGGTGAACGTCAGCTGCTGGGTAATGACTTAATCACAGAAGCAGAAGAAATGTGCAAAGTCATTCGTGATAACCTCAAAGCAGCTCAATCCCGCCAGAAGAGCTACTATGATAGTAAGCATCGTGATCTGGTTTTCGAGATTGGGGATCATGTTTACCTCCGCGTCTCTCCCTTGAAAGGTACTCGTCGCTTCGGTATCAAAGGGAAGCTTGCCCCTAGATACGTGGGACCTTTCAAGATTGTCAGCTAGAGAGGCGACCTCGCCTATCAACTCGAGCTTCCTTCAAACTTTGCAAATGTTCATGATGTGTTCCATGTCTCTCAGCTTCGAAAGTGCTTCAAGACTCCTGACCGCACCGTCAACTTCGAGGACATTGAGCTCCAAGAAGATCTCTCTTATCGTGAGCACCCAGTTGCTATTCTCGAAGAGACTGAACGCAAGACTCGTAACAAGTCAATCAAATTTCTCAAAGTCAAGTGGTCACACCATTCCGACCGTGAAGCTACCTGGGAACGCGAGGATCACCTCCGTTCTGAGTACCCGGAGTTCTTTCAGTCCTAGATCTCGGGACGAGATCTTTTCGTAGTGGTGGAGTGTTGTAACGCCCCAGATATATTTTCCATATTTGTATCCAACTCTTGCCGTCTCCGGCGCTAAGTTATATTTATTTCTCGGGTTTGGGTCTTTGTCTCCGTGTGTTGTTTTCTTTTTCGTGCATCCCTTATCATGTTTTCACGTGCATTGCTTTTGCATACATGTTCATCTCATGCATTCGAGCATTTTCCCCGTTGTCCGTTTTGCAATCCGGCGTTCCGTTCTCCTCCGGTGGTCATTTCTACCTTTCTTTCTTGTGTGGGGTTTAAACATTTCCGGATTGGACCGAGTCTTGCCAAGCGGCCTTGGTTTACTACCGGTAGACCGCCTGTCAAGTTTCGGGTCATTTGGACTTCGTTTGATACTCCAACGGTTAACCGAGGGACC
>NW_021222271.1:0-1339 GCF_002162155.2 Triticum dicoccoides
CTTGGCCTCTAAGTCTCAGATTGGGTGAGGTTCCGGATTTAATTCCGCCCACCCACCCGAACGTAAGCGATCTATCCCAAATCAGGCAAAAGCCCGAAGAAACAGTACATCATTACTGGGCCAGATTGCTCCTGGTTATGAACAGGATAAAGGACTGCCGCGAGGAAGACGCAATCTCAATCTTCTGCAATAACTGCACGGACAAGGGAATCCTCAACGCCATAAGTCACCGTGATATTACACGCTTCACTGACTTGGCGTCCATAGTACAAAAGTACTGTGCGATGGAAAGCGCCTGGAAAACCGAAATAAAATTTTGGGACAATCCGGCTCTGAATAGAAACCCCGTCCGAAATAAAAGGGTGCATCATCGTCAGACACCCGTGTTAAACACCAAAAAACCAAAACCCTCTACAGGACATGGAACCATACTGGAAGGATGGCTTAATGGACCCTGTAAAATTCATAGTACAGAGGACGCCACACCAACTCACAGCCTTAGAGCATGTTGGATACTCTGGCAGGTGGCCAAAATCGGCGAAAATCTCCTAATTTCGGAGGCCGCAGAAAGCCACCCCAGGGACACCGGTACAGTCTCAACAGTCTTCGAGACTTTCGCATCAAATAATATGCGAAAAAGAACACTCTGCAGCCTTGCCGAAGTCTATCAAGTAGCAACAATAAACCCATGGAGTGACACGGCTATTACTTTTAATGGCAGTGATGAACCTAAATTCCGAATAGCCCGAGCACCAGCCGCATTGGTCCTCAGTCCAATAGTGGACGGCTTTGGCCTCACCAAGGTACTCATGGATGGAGGCAGCAGATTGAACCTCATTTATGAGGAAACCCTTCAAAAAATGGAAATAGACTGGAACCACATTGAGCGAAGCAGCACAACCTTTAGAGGAATAATCCCCAGTCGGGAAGTGCGCTGTACAGGAAAAATCACACTAGATATGGTGTTCGGCACGCCAGATAATTACAGGTCCAAAGAGGTCACATTCCAGGTGGCCCCGTTCAGTAGCGGATACCACGCTTTGCTAGGGCGGGAAGCGTTTACAATCTTCCAAGCAATACCCCATTACGGGTACATGAAGCTCAAGATGCCCGGGCCAAACGGAATTATCACTCTCGCTAGTGACCCGGACATTGCACTCCGCGCCGAAAATAAGACAGCCGCACTGGCCCTTGAGGCACTATCTGAAGCCCTAGCGGCTGAGGAACTAACTGCGCTGCGCTCCATGGTGAACAGGGACGATGTGATACTCGACAAAAGACCCAAGTCCACCTCCTTTAAACCAGCGGACGAAATAGTCAAATTGTAGGTCCATCCAAC
>NW_021222272.1:0-1190 GCF_002162155.2 Triticum dicoccoides
CAAATATTTTGAAGTCAAGTTGTGAAAGCATAGTATAGCGACGAGACAATGCATCAGCAATAACATTTTCTTTTCCCTTCTTGTGTTTAATGACATAAGGGAAAGTCTCAATGAATTCAACCCATTTAGCATGTCTACGATTCAGTTTAGCTTGACTTTTAATATGTTTCAAAGATTCATGATCAGAATGTATAACAAATTCTTTGGGCCATAAATAATGTTGCCATGTTTCTAAAGTCCGAACAAGAGCATATAATTCTTTATCATAAGTAGAATAATTCAGACTAGGCCCACTCAATTTTTCAGAAAAGTATGCAACAGGTTTGCCATCTTGTAATAACACACCTCCTAATCCAATTCCACTAGCATCACATTCAAGCTCAAAAGTTTTATTAAAATCAGGAAGTTGGAGTAAAGGAGCATGTGTCAACTTATCTTTCAATACGGAGAAGGCTTCTTCCTGTGCGGTACCCCAAAGAAAAGGCACATCTTTCTTTGTAAGCTCATTGAGAGGTGCAGCAATGGTGCTGAAATCTCTCACAAAACGCCTATAGAATCCAGCGAGGCCAAGAAAACTCCTCACGTGTGTGACCGTTTTGGGCTGCGGCCAACTCTCAATAGCTTCAATCTTGGCTTTATCAACTTCAATTCCCTGTGGAGTAACAACATAGCCAAGAAAAGATACTCGGTCGGTGCAAAAGGTGCACTTCCCAAGGTTACCAAACAAACATGCATCATGTAGAGCAATAAAAACAGCACGTAAATGTTCCAAATGTTCTTCCAAAGATCTGCTATAAATCAATATGTCATCAAAGTAAACTACCACAAATCGTCCAATGAAAGCACGTAAAACTTCGTTCATTAATCTCATAAAAGTACTAGGTGCATTAGTTAACCCAAAAGGCATGACTAACCACTCATATAATCCAAACTTAGTTTTAAATGCTGTTTTCCATTCATCTCCCAATTTCATACGAATTTGATGGTAGCCACTACGCAAATCAACTTTGGAGAATATTGTAGAGCCACTCAATTCATCAAGCATATCATCTAGCCTAGGAATAGGATGACGATAACGAATAGTAATATTATTAATGCCTCTACAATCAACACACATACGTGATGTACCATCCTTTTTCGGCACTAGAATAATAGGAACAGCACAAGGACTAAGGGATTCGCGTATATAA
>NW_021222273.1:0-408 GCF_002162155.2 Triticum dicoccoides
TTGAACCCAAAGATGCACTTACGTGTCGTTCATCAACACTCGCAGTTTTGGCCGATTCTGGCCCGTTTTGTGGACTATTACTCGCTGTTTCGGGTCCCGGAGGGATTTCCACGATTGACGAACCCCTGGTGCGTTTATGTTTCGGTCATCAACAATCGCGGTTTTTGTCGATTCTGTCCCTTTTGTGGACTATTACTCACCGTTTTGGGGTCCTAAAGCGATTTCCATTGCTGTCGAACCCCAAGGTGTGCTTACGTGTTGGTCGTCAAGGCTCGTAGTTTTGGCCGATTCTGGCCCGTTTCTTGGACTATTACTCAGTTTTGGGGTCCCGAAGTGATTTCCACGATTGACGAACCCCGGGGGTGCGTTTATGTGTCGGTCATCAACACTCACAATTTTGGCCAAGTC
>NW_021222274.1:0-1380 GCF_002162155.2 Triticum dicoccoides
ATTTATGTTGTATTATTCAGTTCATTTCCGAATGTCATAATGCGTACGACTATTACGGTGAATCCGACGCGGAGACATGCCTTAACGATGAATCATTAGATGCACCTGGTTCTGGGGAGTCCGAGTCGTTGGTCATCATGAGTGAGGTATGTGTGTAATCAATGTTCTATGGAAGTAAGTAATGTTAAACCATAGAAATCTGTTTTCATGGCTGTGGTTTGATTGTGTAGGTGACACAAGATGATGGTGCAAAGAATGTCCAAGATACTGCCAGTGCAGATGATAAGAGGGATATGTTCATGCAGATAATGGAAATGACCTTTACGTCTCACGATGCTGCGTATGATTTCTACAACAGCTATGCTAGAGATAATGGTTTCAGCATTAGAAAGAATAAGGTCAAGTATAGCAAAACAGAGTCACGTCATATGCGTTATAGGCGGTTTGTTTGTTCAAGACAAGGGAAACGTGACAGCAAGTTGCTAACCGAGGAAGGACACAGCCGTAGGCTCAGACCCTAGGCACGCTGCTTTTGCGAAGCGCACCTGACCGTCAAGCTTGACCAAAAGCGTGGGGTTTGGTATGTTGAAAGTTTTGAGGACAAGCATAGCCATATGTTGGCAGGACCGGACGAGGTACCTTTTCTTTGGTCCCACAGAAAAATCAAAGAGTACCAGAAGCATGAGATAATGTCCATGGGAGCTGCAGGGATTAGAATTCACGACATGATGGATTGCTTCATCAGCAAGCATGTATGGTACTGCGGTGTTGGTTTTACCAGGCGTGAAATATACAACCTTTGCGCCAAGGAGAAGAGGAAGCTGCTTTCAAAAGGTGATGCTGCCACAGCCATAGGCATCATGGCCAGTAGGAAATAGAGGGATCCTAGCTTCTTTTTCGAGTATAGGCTAGATAAGGAAGGACATTTGAATAGGATGTTCTGGTGCGACTCCCAGTCTCGTCATGACTATGAGGACTTCGGCGACGTGCTTGTATTTGACAGCACGTACAAGATGAACCGCTATGGTATGCCATTTATACCTTTTGTTGGTCTTAACAATCACCGGAAGACCACTGTTTTTGGTTGTGCCATAGTTTCAGACGAGACCGAGGAGACATACATGTGGCTTCTGCAGACGTTTTTGAGGTCCATGTGTCAAAAGATTCCTAAGAGTGTTATGACAGACGCCGACGCTGCGATGATCAAGGCAATTCGCGAAGTCTTGCCAGACGTGTGGCACCGTATATGAAGATTCACCTTAGTCACAAGTCCTTGAAGGAGTTCCGAACTCTTCTATACTACAGCACGTCCACAGCAACGTTTGAGGAGAGATGGCACGCATTTTCCAAAAGATGGCAGTCGGAAAAAACTGTAACATG
>NW_021222275.1:0-1256 GCF_002162155.2 Triticum dicoccoides
TTTTTTTTCTAAATGGAGGTGAGGATTTTGTTAAAAATATTTTTCTAGATGGAGGTTGGGACTACATATTTTTTTTTAAATGAAAACGTGCACACAACTTCCTCTCAAGCGGCGCCACCGGGTGGCGCCCCAACCACTAGTTTTGGTATAAGGTATTGCAAACTGATCATTTCATGTGTATCCCACCTGCAGACCAAGGTGGGGAAACATAGGATCATCATCTTGTTTGCTACCAGAAACTCAAGTGTGTGCTCTGATACAATAGGATCTGCAAACTGACTACCACCAAGAAAGAAAAACTGGGGGATTTTGAGGGCTTGCAGAAGCAACCCGGCCATGGCATAGCCAATAGAACATGAAACATGTGCAGAGAAAAATATCACCACCTGCTTAAGCAAGAGCGGAAGAAGGTTTTCAAGCTACCATCAGCATCGTGCAAGACCGCCTCCCCAAAGTCCAGGAAGAACTGCAGAATGGTCTGGGTATGAAACAGTATAATACAGATTATTAGACGATCTTTCATTACGGTCGTAACTGAACTATTTGCACAAATGAGGAAACATTACAGTTATCCAATGTGAATCACTCTTATCACAAACAATCAGGCAGATAAAATTAATCAACTGCAGAGTAAGTGCATTTGCCTTTCTGGGATTAACAGTTAACACTAGATCAAGCTCTCTAACCACTTACAAGTTCCCACAGTATTGCAGCATAGTGATGAAATTACAATGTACAAGCACGATTCTACCCGAGAAGATCAATCCAAACTTAAAGAGACTTGAACCCTATCCACCAAAAGGTAACTACTACATAATTTGGTCAATCGATGCCTTACCAGCAGCAGCACGCCGGTGGAGGCCGTGGAGAGCGTGGGCGCGGCGGCGCAGCGCTGGAAGAGCTTGTTCATCACGGGAAACGCCCGCGCCACCATCTCGTCGTTGGCCCCCTTGGCCTCCTTGCACATCTCGAACACCATCCGCACCTTCAACGCGAAGGGCGACACAGGTAACAGTCCGGCTCCAGCAGGGCTCAGGGGAAAAAGAAGGGGATCGGAGGGAGGGAGATGCGCGCGCTTACGGACAGGAGGAGGTTGGGGTCGGAGGCGGGATCGGCGGCCGCGGCAGAGTCCCGTGATGCGGCGGAGAGCGAGCGGAGGTGGAAGTCGTAGCTGCCGTCGCCGGCGGCGAGCTTCGGCGAGGCCATCGCCGTCGCCCTCGTCGTGTCTGCCTCTGGCGAGTGGTATTTTTTTTTTT
>NW_021222276.1:0-4740 GCF_002162155.2 Triticum dicoccoides
TGGGTGGCTATAAAGGTGAGTGTCTGTTGGGTTGGCAGGAATCGAGACTGGGATTTGTCACTCCGTGTGACAGAGAGGTATCTCTGGGCCCACTCGGTAGGACATCATCATAATGTGCACAATGTGACCAAGGGGTTGATCACGGGATGATGTGTTACGGAACGAGTAAAGAGACTTGCCGGTAACGAGATTGAACAAGGTATCGGGATACCGGCGATCGAATCTCGGGCAAGTATTATACCGCTAGACAAAGGGAATTGAATACGGGATTGATTGAATCCTCGACATCGTGGTTCATCCGATGAGATCATCGTGGAACATGTGGGAGCCAACATGGGTATCCAGATCCCGCGGTTGGTTATTGGCCGGAGAGTTGTCTCGGTCATGTCTACGTGTCTCCCGAACCCGTAGGGTCTACACACTTAAGGTTCGATGACGCTAGGGTTATTGGGAATAGATGTACGTGGTTACCGAATGTTGTTCGGAGTCCCGAATGAGATCCCGTACGTCATGAGGAATTCCGGAATGGTCCGGAGGTAAAGATTTGTATATGGGAAGTCCTATTTTGGTCACCGGAAAAGTTTCGGGTGCTATCGGTAATGTACCGGGACCACCAGGAGGGTCCCGGGGTCCACCAAGTGGGGCCACCGGCCCCAGAGGGCAGCATGGGCCAAGTGTGGGAGGGGACCAGCCCCAGGTGGGCTGGTGCACCCCCCCACCAGGGCCCAAGGCGCCTAGGGTTTGGGGAGGGGGCTCCTCCACCTTACTTGGGGGGCAAGTTTCCCCCTCTCCCCCCTTTGGCCGCCACCCTAGATGGGTTTTGGGGCTGCCGCACCCCTTGGGGTGGGAACCCTAGAGGGGGTGCAGCCCCCTCCCTCTCCCCTATATATAGTTGAGGTCTTTGGGGCTGCAAACACATGAGTTTTGACCTCTCCCTGGCGCAGCCCTACCTCTCTCCCTCCTCGTCTCTTGCGGTGCTTGGCGAAGCCCTGCTGGAGTGCCACGCTCCTCCACCACCACCACGCCGTCGTGCTGCTGTTGGACGGAGTCTTCCCCAACCTCTCCCTCTCTCCTTGCTGGATCAAGGCATGGGAGACGTCATCGGGCTGCATGTGTGTTGAACGCGGAGGTGCCGTCCGTTCGGCACTAGGATCATCGGTGATTTGGATCACGACGAGTACGACTCCATCAACCCCGTTCACTTGAACGCTTCCGCTTAGCGATCTACAAGGGTATGTAGATGCACTCTCCTTCCCTTCGTTGCTAGATTACTCCATAGATTGATCTTGGTGATGCGTAGAAAATTTTGAATTTCTGCTACGTTCCCCAACAGAACTACTAGTGAGACTGAAGTCCCTCTGCAAAAACATAAATTAAGAAAACGTGAGTACAAATGGACCCACCAAGACCTACATCAGAACTAGCTACATATGCATCAATATCAACAAAGGGATGGTGGGGGTTTGACTGCAGCAAGCCAGCTTTGACTCAGTGGCTATCCTGAACTACGACTGCAAGTAACTCTTTGAGGTGGCGCACACAAGTCCACATATTCACCATATCAATACACCACTATGGATCCACTCCCGTCCCCCTACGAGAACGCCATCCATAGCACTCACGCTTATCTTGCGTATTTTAGAGTATCCACTTTTACTTGTCTATGAATTGTACAGGCAACCCGGAAGTCCTTTATCGCGGACGCGGCTATTCGAATAGATCATATTAACCCTGCAGGGGTGTACTTCTTCACACACGCTCTCGCCACTTACCAACATCTCGGCAACCTTCAAGCGAAAGCCTGGCAAGGGAGTCGGCTCGACCTGACTAACCACACAAGTCTCTAGTCCAGGTTTATCGCCTATTCGGCTTCCATCCGCATGGAGATCCGGCCGGGGTGTCGCTCACGGCCCCAAACGATGAGAGCAGGGTTCCCAAGAGCACCGTTCGGGTGTCCCGGTACACCATGCCTCGTGTCTCTACCACACATAGCCCACCCCTATGGTCAGCGCTACGCACGGGCCCAACATATATCCTACAAACACCAAAAACTAGTTGCAACTCCTGGACAGAGATCAGGTTGATTAATAAGTCGAGAGGGGCACTTAAGCATTCCAATGCGTGGTAGTAATAGTTCATGGATCACAAACATAGAACTCAGTTCCTGCGAACGGTTTCAATGACACAACCCACCATATACTCCCGCATGGCCTCTCACCGCTACCTTTACCAAATCGTGTTCACACACTTAGCTCTCAGCAGTATGACATGTTCACAACTTTCCAATTTATCCCCGATGAATCAGACCTGACACAACTCTAAGCAATAGAAAGCAGACATACAAGCACGAATGAGTAGGCACATCAGGGCTCAAACAACTCCTACTCATGCTAGTGGGTTTCATCTATTTACTGTGGCAATGACATGTCATGCAGAGGAAAGGGGTTCAACTATCGCAGCATGTAACAGTTGAAACATTGTTATACTAATGCAGTAAATGAGAGCAGGAGCGAGAGAGTGGGATTGTATCCGAATGAGCAAGGGGTTTTTTGCTCGCCTGGCACTTCTGAAGATAGTATAGCTCTTCATCGGTGTCATCGATCTCATCGTCGGAACCACGTCTACTGAGAGGGGACAAATACCGGCAAACAAGGAAGAACACAATCAATGCAATGCAAAAATTATGATGCATGATAAAGACATGGCAAAATGAATGTGTTGGGCTAATGCAACTACAACCAGATGGGTTTGAGCCATTTTGAACCAAAGGTTCAAATACAAACTCAAGTTATGGGTTCATATAAGTGCATTAACATGTTTGACCTAAACAGCAAAGTTAAGTTGCTCTAAGATGCATGAAACCAGTACAGATGGATAGATTGGATTTTTCTGATCATTTTTCATATATAAAACTTTGCATTTGGAGTTACAGATTAATTTCTATGATTTTTAGAAGTTAGCACTATTTTCTGGAATTTTCTGAATAAGAATAAATCCAGAAAAGGCATTACTGCATCAGCATAACATCGGTGTGACGTCAGCAAGTCAACAGGGCTGGTCCAGGTCAAACCTGACCAGTAGGGCCACTGGTCAGTGACACAGGGTCAGCTACAGAGGCTGACACGTGGGACCAGGTCAAAACTGACCTGTGGGGCCCGTGTGGTTAGTTTAATCCAAACAGGAGCTAAACCAGGGTTAATTAGGCAGCGGGGCCCACATGTCATTGACACAAGGGAGGTCAAAACCCTGGTCAACTGGGTCAACTCGCCGGCGTTTAGCCGCCGACAATGACCGAACGCGGCGGAGGCGCGGGCTTCGTGCTCCGACGACCAAACGAGCGGCGGAGGGCATCTACGTGAAGCTGGGCAGTTTCCGCGTCGAGTGGTGCTGGTGGTTGGGCTCGGGGTGGTCGGAAAAGACGCCGAGACGTTGGCGGCTGCCGGAGCTCGAGCGAGCTCGGGGTCATCGCTAGGAGGCACGGCAGGAGGTGTGGAGCGGTGATGCGGGCTCCTGGGGATGCGACGCGTGTGGGCGATCTTCGTGCGGTCTCTATGGTGCACAAGAGCGAGAACGGAGAGGGGGGGGGGACGGAGCGGGGCTCACGGGGATCTCAGCGGAGCAGACGACGAGGTCGGGGGCGGTCGGAGCTGAGCAGGGCGGCGAGGTGGATCCCCGGCGATGGGCGGTGAAGACGAGGTCGAGGAGGCGTCTCCGGGGCATGCGAGCGCTCGGGGCTCAGCTAGCTCGGTGAAGTGGACAACGGAGGAGCTCGGGGACACGTAGGGGCAACGAGGGGGCGACGGTGGTTGCGGTTTATGCGGCGGCGCGGGCACGGCGGCATCGGCCATGGCGAGGAGAGGGCGAGGGAGAGAGCCAGGGGGAAGAATGGGGTGTCGGCGGGGTCGGGGCGGCGCCGAGGAGTGACTTCGAGGCGTCGCCGCGCTGTCCAAGCGAGGCAGGCGGCCAGGGAGCTGTGTGGCGAGCTCGGCATGCGCATGCGCTCTCCTCTCTGCCTGGCTGGCAAGAGGACGCAGGTGGCTGGCACGGGCCAGCACAGTGCTGGGCCGGCTAATGGGCTGTCAGGTGGGCTGCGCCAGGTAGGTGGCCAGGTAACTTCTCTCTCTCTCTCTCTCTATCTATCTATCTCTATCTCTCTTCTAATTTAGTTTCTGTTTTCTATTTTTCTGCAATTATTTTGACTTAATTAAAATGCTAAGGAATTTTCAAAAACCCTGAAAATAATTGTGGGCTCTGTTTGGAATATTTCCAACAACCCTCACTTAAGTTCAGAATTATTTGGACATTTAAAATATTATATAGCATTTAAATGCCCAAATGCAAATAGAGTATGATTTAAACCAGTGACCTTATGATGTCCTAGAAAAGTGTGCACCATTTTTGTCAGAGGTTCTAGACCAAGGCAAAGATGATGAACATTTTAGAAGGGCATTTCAGGTTCATTGAAAAAGATTTTAGTAAACCCTAGTTGGATTAAGGGGGTGCTGGGGGTTTCTGTCATCCCCATTTCATATTCATTTGAATTTAAACGTGATGCACACATGAAGTTAGCCTAGTGCATTGCTAGAAGCTAGGGATGTGACAGCGGTTTCCAAACATAAAATAAAGTTTATTTCTTTTTTCACCATACTTTCACACTCCACGACTAGCCGTATCCACGGGTGCCGTCCATACCAACACTTTCCAAGGAACTTATTATTTGACAATATAAAGTAAAAAAAA
>NW_021222277.1:0-406 GCF_002162155.2 Triticum dicoccoides
TGAGGGTTTCACAGATCCCCATTTCAAGTTTCTGATGAAAGAGTAAACATGATGCAACACTCTAATGCATGGCTAACTAGGATGTGACAACTCACCCCCACTCAAAAGAATCTCGTCCCGAGATTTGGGTTCCTCCGGGAAGAAGGCGGGGTACTCAAGTCGAAGACGATCCTCCCTTTCCCAAGTTGCTTCATCCTCAGAATGGTGCGACCATTGTACTTTGAGAAACTTGATGTTATGACGTCGAGTGGTACGCTCGGCCTGATCGAGGACACGAATGGGGTACTCTCGATATGTAAGATTATCTTGGAGATCAAGCGTTTCGTGGTCCACTTCACGGATAGGATCCGAGAAGCAACGCCTGAGTTGAGAAACGTGGAAGACATCGTGGACCCTGGAGAGGTGC
>NW_021222278.1:0-673 GCF_002162155.2 Triticum dicoccoides
GTGCTGGAAATATGCCCTAGAGGCAATAATAAAAGCATTATTATTATATTTCCTTATTCATGATAATTGTCTTTTATTCATGCTATAATTGTGTTATCCGGAAATTGTAATACATGTGTGAATTCATAGACACCAACATGTCCCTAGTAAGCCTCTAGTTGACTAGCTCGTTGATCAACAGATAGTCATGGTTTCCTGACTATGGACATTGGATGTCATTGATAACGAGATCACATCATTAGGAGAATGATGTGATGGACAAGACCCAATCCTAAACATAGCACAAGATCGTATAGTTCGTTTGCTAGAATTTTTCCAATGTCAAGTTTCTTTTCCTTAGACCATGAGATCGTGTAACTCCCGGATACCGTAGGAGTGCTTTGGGTGTGCCAAACTTCACAACGTAACTGGGTGACTATAAAGGTATATTACAGGTATCTTCGAAAGTGTCTGTTGGGTTGGCACGAATCGAGACTGGGATTTGCCACTCCGTATGATGGAGAGGTATCTCTGGGCCCACTCGGTAATGCATCATCATAATGAGCTCAAAGTGACCAAGTGTCTGGTCACGTGATCATGCATTACGGTACGAGTAAAGTGACTTGCCGGTAACGAGATTGAACAAGGTATTGGGATACCGACGATCGAATCTCGGGCAAGTAACGTACCGATT
>NW_021222279.1:0-1752 GCF_002162155.2 Triticum dicoccoides
TGGAGTTTCTTCATGCATATACACCAATAGACATGGTTCGCATGTCTCAAACTTTTCAAAAACGAGTGAGTCCAAAGATCCATCAACATGGAGCTTCTTCATGCGTTTTATACCATTATGACTTACATGGCAGTGCCACAAGTAAGTGGTACTATCATTACTATCTTATATCTTTTGGCATGAAAATGTGTATCACTACGACCGAGATTCAATAAACCATTCCTTTAGGTGCAAGACCATTGAAGGTATTATTCAAAAATAGAGTAACCATTATTCTCCTTAAATGAATAACCGTATTGCGATAGACATAATCCAATCATGTCTATGCTCAACGCAAACACCAATCTCGGTGGTAGAGGGAGCGTGCGATGCTTGATCATATCAACCTTGGAAACACTTCCAACATATATCGTCAGCTCACCTTTTGCTAGTCTCCGTTTATTCCGTAGCTTTTATTTCGAGTTACTAACACTTAGCAACCGAACCGGTATCCAATACCCTGGTGCTACTAGGAGTACTAGTAAAGTACACATTAACATATTGTATATCCAATATACTTCTATCGACCTTGCCAGCCTTCTCATCTACCAAGTATCTAGGGTAATGCTGCTCCAGTGGTTGTTCCCCTTATTACAGAAGCACTTAGTCTCGGGTTTGGGTTCAACCTTGGGTTTCTTCACTAGAGCAGCAGCTGAATTGCCGTTTCATGAAGTATCCCTTTGTTCCCTTGCCCTTCTTGAAACTAATGGTTTCACCAACCATCAACAATTGATGCTCCTTCTTGATTTCTACTTTCGCGGTGTCAAACATCATGAATATTTCAAGGATCATCATATCTATCCCTGATATGTTATAGTTAATCACGAAGCTCTAGCAGCTTGGTGGCAATGACTTTGGGGAAACATCACTATCTCATCTGGAGGATCAACTCCCACTCGATTCAAGTGATTGTTGTGCTCAGACAATCTGAGCACAAGCTCAACGATTGAGCTTTTCTCCCTTAGTTTGCAGGCTAAGAAAATCGTCGGAGGTCTTATACCTCTTGACGTGGGCACGAGCCTGAAATCCCAATTTTAGCCCTCGAAACATCTCATATGTTCCGCGACGTTTCGAAAACGTCTTTGGTGCCTCTACTTAAACCATTTAATTGAACTATCACGTAGTTATCAAAACGTGTATGTCCGATGTTCGCAACATCGACAAACGACGTTGGGGTTCAGCACACTGAGCGGTGCATTAAGGACATAAGCTTTCTACTGATCGCATAATCGCTACTATCAACTATCAACTATATTTTCTCTAGGAACATATCTAAACAGTGGAACTAAAGTGCGAGCTTACGACATAATTTGCAAAAGGTCTTTTGACTATGTTCAGGATAATTAAGTTCATCTTATGAACTCCCACTTAGATAGACATCCCTCTGGTCATCTAAGTGATCACATGATCCGAGTCAACTAGGCCGTGTCCGATCATCACGTGAGACGGACTAGTCATCATCGGTGAACATCTTCATGTTGATCGTATCTACCATACGACTCATGCTCGACCTTTCGGTCTCCGTGTTCCGAGGCCATGTCTGCACATGCTAGGCTCGTCAAGTTAACCCTAAGTGTTTTCGCTGTGTAAAACTGTCTTACACCCGTTGTATGTGAACGTAAGAATCCATCACACCCGATCATCACGTGGTGCTTAGAAGCGACGAACTGTAGCAACGGTGCACAGTTAGGGGAGAACACTTCTTGAAATTTT
>NW_021222280.1:0-1216 GCF_002162155.2 Triticum dicoccoides
ATAGTCCTTGAAGTCCGTGGTATCTTCTTCTTCCAAATACCATGAACTACTTATGGCAGAAGTTCCTCGTTGAACTGAAATATCACAACAGGATTATTCTTGATGAGTTCTCCATTATATATTGTGGCTCTGCCAGTTCTACCTTTCTGCATGGGTTATCCGGAAGAAATATGTTGAACTTCGTTCGACATGCTAATCCATGCATCCACAACTCAGAAAATCATATGTTCTTTTGAGTTGTCCCATCTTAGTTGTTTCCGACCCTCGCCTATCAATTGATAGTCAAGAGTATGCGTGCATTCGTTCGTCGATGCCTATTACCCTTGTGGTCCGCCAAGCCATTCTATTTCAGAATGAATAGGAGAAACAAACTCCAGAATCTCATCCATATCTAGGATTGGGTCAAAGCAATTGTATTCCGCAGATCAAAATGCCAATCCAGCTTCTGGTCTGTTCTACCTTGAAGTATTACCACCTTTATATCAGGAATATCATGGGAATTGCACACCATCTTATGAATTCTTGACGCAGTAATACTTCTGATCATCATTGATAATTTCTTGGTTTCCGTGTTATTGTAACCGGAATGCCGACAAATGAATCATGGCGTGTGAAATCAATACTGCTAGCAACTCCATTGCTTGGTAGTTAAATGGACGATAACCTCATTCTTAGCGTGTTGATTATTGAATCGTCACCCTAAGGTTGATTGTGCTACCTAGTCCTTATTTCTGGTGCACTCTCTGATCAGTGAGTTAGGATAGTGCCAATCCTTGCTTATTTGATCATATCGTCTTGCCCTGAAAAGTAAGATTGTTCTCGAGCTTAGTAACATACCGGTGGTTCATGATAGTCCAAATTTCTTCTCGGAAGTATCACCAGGTTGTCGCCTGACCGCCATGTTGATCTCGTGATCAAGTTGGGTTCTTGTGAACCACCTTCTCTCCAAAAATCGGTGTTAGATATCCCTGAGCTAGTTGGTTAAGCTAGACAACAACTTGGAGAGTTGGAAGATAAAATCTTACCTGACTTAGTTCGTTCCAAAGGGATATTCTTGTGTAGGGTGTGCTGAAGAAAGATGATATCTTCATCGATTGGTCCTTGTGATCAGTTGCTGGACCTATTGTCTTATCAATCCTTTGATTTGAGTGTGGGCTATCGTCAAATCAAATTAGTACCAACGATGCTCGTAATGTTGTCTTATTCGTGGTTGATC
>NW_021222281.1:0-393 GCF_002162155.2 Triticum dicoccoides
ACCATATGTAAAAACTTAATATATGAAACTTGCTTAAAATTGTGTCTAGTTTCATAATATGCCACTTTCATCCATGTTTAAAATGTTTAAAATGATGTTTGGTTAAATTTGCTCCTATGCCATGTTAAAATGCTTTAGTTCATAACTAAATAACCGTAGCTCCAAACCTAACAAACTTTATATATAAATGGGGTGGAAAAATTCCTAGTTTAACATGGTGTACGTGCTTTGCATGTTTAACAACTATAAAATTTGGTTTAGGGCAGAGCAGCACCAAACCTAATATATGCATATGAGGATTTTACCGGAATTGTTGTTTGTTGTTTCCGGCCTCATTTAAACTTGACTAGATAGGTAGTTTTCATTTGCTTCACCTTCTTGCCATGCTAACAA